>NW_017308471.1:17554-25335 GCF_000935625.1 Nanorana parkeri | reverse complement strand
TGGGCCACCCGCAGCATTTCAAAAATACACATACTACAGATTTTAATAAATATTAAACTGAACTAGGGTCAGACTAATCCAGGACATTATTCATCTAAATTGCCCCACTCAATATGGCCACTGCTTGCGCCCATATTGAGTGGGGTACTCAGATTAATAACGTGCTGGATAAGTCTGACCCTAGTTCAGTTTAATACTTTATTGCTCTGTAGTATGTGTGTAGGGAAATGCCGCGGGTGGCCCATGTGCAGTACAGCCTTCTCAGCCAAACTTCTTACTTCTAAGTCTGGCCGTTGGAGATCTTGAGGAGTTGGAGTTTGACAGGGCTCCTTTGTCGGGCTCCTCGGTGGCCACCTGCAACTTCCTCCGTCCACTTCAGCTGCCATAGGCTAGGAATAAGACTGCAGGGCTACCATTGGCAGAGAAAGAGCGGGTCCTGAAGTGAGGGCACAAGGAGGCAGCTGGGCATCATGCTGGACTGGAGGCTTCACCTGAGACTAGAACCCCCACCGCTGGCCTCTGCACTGTAAGTCACACCGCTGTCCTCTGCACCACACCATGACCACTGCACTGTAGATCAGACTACTGACTTCTGCATTGTAGATCACACCACTAACCTCTGCACTGTAGATCATACTGCTGACCTCTGCACTGTAGATCACACCACTGATCTCTGCACTGTAGATCACACAGCTGACCTCTGCACTGTAAGTCACACAGCTGACCTCTGCACTCTGCATCACACTGCTAACCTCTGCACTGTAAGTCACACCTAGTCACGGTCTAAGTCACACCTCTGACCTCTGCATCACACTGCTGATCTCTGTGTCACACCGGTGACATCTGCACTCTGCATCACACTGCTGACCTCTGTGTCACACCGCTGACCTAAGCACTATGCGTCACAACGCTGCACACCACTGACCTCTGCACTATAAGTCACACCACTGACCTCTGCGTCACACTGCTGTACTCTGCATCACACCACTGATCTCTGCACTCTGCGTTGCACCTCTGACTTCTGCGTTGATTTGGCTGTGTTAGGTCCTGCGCAGCAGCCTTCTGGGGAACCCCGCGGTGCCTTCTTACAGGGCTTCCACCGGCTGACTATCTTTCCATCCTGAGACCCTTTGCCCGCGACTTCAGGCTGGCACCCTGGAGCAGAGCGGCAGCACAGAGTATGTACCAAATTCAGATACTATTATGCATTGCTGTATAATGTTTTGCTGGGATTTTTAGTCCTCTATAGCTGATGGTATTATTCTGCATTAGAGTGTAAGCTCCTCTGTACAGAGACTGATGTGACTTCTCTGTACAGCACTGCGGTATATGTCAGAGCTTTATAAATGTATAATAATAGTGTGTGACTGTGCGGGACATTAGAGTGTTAGCTACTTTAGTGCAGAGAATGCCAGGGGGGTTGGGGGGCCAGTGAGATCAGATTCTCTATAGCAATATGTCTGTGAAGGTTCTCATTCATCCAGGTCATGATATATCTGTAAAAAATAAGTCAAGGCAACTGGACTTGCTGTATTTTTCTTGAAGACGTTTCACTGGCCATTCAACCTACTTTCTAAATTCAAAAATTTCTGAATTGCGAAAGCTGGTTGGATGACTAGTGAAACGTCCTCAAGTAAAATACAGCAAGTCCAGTTGCCTTGACTTATTTTTTACAGATATTCTCTATAGCAAGCTTCCTACATTGTTGCAAGGTTTGTGTATTGGTTGTAGCAAGGCTTGTGTGTCAGCTGTAGCCCTCCGGTACTTACTAGTGGCCAGCCCTGCCCCTCGATTGCGCTTCTATGTTTGGCTCCGCCCCCTGTTATGAGGGGTGTGGCCTGCCGGTGGTCACGTGATTGGGCTGCTCAGTCTAAAATGCCTGGACCTATTTTTAGTCTCAGTCCGGCCCTGATTCACGGTCAGAACAAAACAGCCAGTCAGTTCGGTTCTGGGCGATGGTCTACCATTTAGGCTACATTCACACCAGCGGCTGCACGGCAATGCACAGCTGCTGGTGTTTTTTCCCCAGACACAGTGCTGATTTAAACAAATAATATGAACATTAATAAATAATATCTGTATTATTTATCAACGCCCATTTCTTCCTGTTCAAGAGGGGAAGGTCAGCTAAGAAATACACACTGCAATCTGTAGGTTTAAAATAATATATTGTACAAAGAATTGTAATTCTTTGTAACATGCACAGCTTGATTATAGATAAAAGAGAAGATTACAATGATGACAAAAACAATAAATCATCTATCCACAGGATTACTACCACAGGAACACTAGCACAGCAATACTAAATCAGACAAGAAACAAACCCAATCTATAACTCTACATCGAAAAATATATATCATAAACTGGTTAGCGCATAAACTAGCCAATTGGATGCATGTATATGACCAGTCCTAAGGGGTTGCGCAGGTTCTGGACTCTGGGCTCCTCAGTTGGCCTTCTCCAGCTGACCTTTTCAGCTGTCCTCCTTCTGATGGCCTCTCCCTCTTTATCCTAGTTACACTCATTCACTATCATTAGGAACCCATGATTGGTCTACAAAACAAATCATAGCTATCCCACGATGGTGATTGGATGGCAACTGAAGTCTCTTTAATCTAATAACACCTAGGTTGGCCAAAACTTGTTCGTCTCTATTCTGTCGCAGAGAAGAGTATACAGTTGCAAAAAAAGTATGTGAACCCCTTGGAATTAACTGGTTTTCTGCAGTATTTTGCCACAAAATGTGGTCTGATTCTCATCTAAGTCACAACAATAGACAAACACAATGTGCTTAAGCTGATAACACACAAACAATTCTAATTTCTCATGTATTTATTGAACACACCCATTAAACATTCACGGTGCTGGAGAAAAAAGTAAACCCAAAGCCTAATTACTTCAACAAAACCTAACTGGAGTCCAAGGAGCTTGCACACCCGGAGTCCAATTAATGAAATTAGTTTGAAGCTGTGGTTTAGAGCTAGGGCGGACCTTGTTGTTGCTGTCTGGATCCAGAGGTCTATGTGGAGAGAGCGCGCTGTAAGGACTGCACTAAAGTGATCGTTATTTGATTGTTTGCCGGCAACTTTTTTTGTTTCAAAATATTTATTGAGTTTCAATAGTAAAAACAAAGGAACACAAATGGTTCACACACAGTAATGCAATTGCAGAGTATCAATGCATACAGTATACATCAGTCTTAAGGCACCAATGCAGTGATAGACATTATAACGGCATTTAGTGTAGAACCAGAGGAGAATAGAAAGGAAAGAAAGTCTGATAAGGGTCCATCGGGTAGGGTAGCGCCTTTAACAACCTGTAGGCATTACAAAGGGTCCATGAGTAGTGGTTTCGGTTTAAGGCCGCTCAACCCAACCGTTTGCCGGCAACTTTTAAATGCAACCTATGTGAATATGACCGATTCCTTTTTTTAATAAACGTTGTTCAAATTTACTGCACAATGAGCGTTTTATGTCTCTTTGATATGGAATGGAGGTGGAGAGTCTGACTATTGCAGTGGAGAAATGAGTACTGGAACAATTAATACAACATTGCATCTTGCGTGATTTGACCATCTCATTGTAGAGGTTCAAATCTTTCTGGTGAGTGCGGAACACTTGAGTCATTCACAGGGAGATTGACATTCTTTACCACGTAAAATCTGGTATTGTAGAACACTTGGGATGTAGTCTTCAATCATATCAACACTTTCTTCTTGTTTGGAGCACTGTTTGGACTCTGTCACTTTTAGCGATTATTTATTGAATACGGTTCTGATATTTAGATTATCAATTGGACACACTTTTTTGCAAATTTTTGAGCTATATATTTTTCTATCAAACGTTTTCTGGAATTTGAGCGTGCACATTTTATAATAACTTTTTATATATAGTACAATTATATAATTTTTTTATATTGATGCACTGGAATAGGAGTTATTTATTTTGCACTAATTACATAATTACATTTAGGATTAGTTCATTGTAGCGCGGAATCGTACTATTCATTTTTTAAACATGGTTTAGAGATACTTTGATTGATAAAAGACACTTAAACATTTAAAGATTGCTGCTCATAAGCATATTTTCATAATCGATTAGTTGGCCGATTATTTTTTTGATTAATCGGTTAAAGAAAAAAATAATTAAATACCATCTTTTATTTAAAATGAAATACACAAATGGAGTGTTACAAAGTTTACTTCAGAATAAAACAGTATGCACATTTTTTGCAATCGCACTGCACTTGAACGCACGGAATTGCAGTACCATGCAGGCGATCACACTGCGGGCGGGAGGCGCGTTTGGGGTGCCATTAAAAGGAATGGCACCACAACACACATCCTGCAGCAGAATTTGTCAGGCCGAAACCAAACATTTATTTTCAACTTTTTTTATATTTTAATAATTGTATGTATTATATTAGACATTTAAATTCGTTTTATGGATTTTAAATAATATGAATTGTAAAACTCCAATATAATAAAATAACCAAACTTTTATTTAAAATAAATAAAAGCCCGATCATCAGTTTAGAGTTAGCCATAAATATTGTACGGAAAATGATTGCTCTCACTCTGGCGCACGTGGCGATACCTGACATGTGTAGTGCAATCGTCATTTTCCTATGTGAATGCACCCGACTTGTGTTTCTGTTAGTATGAGAGTGTTTGCAGGGTCAGGGGACTTTAAATTGTATTTAACTTTTATTTTTTACTTCATTGATATCACATGGGGGGCTCACAAGCCCCCGTATGTTTATCACATAAGCACATTTGAGATGACAAGTTCTCTTTAAGGTGACATTAGGGTGTCGATTAGACCCCCTAGTGTCACTTTTCCACCTCTCTGAGGAATGACAGCTGCCTACTGAGTAAATATATTTACTGAATGTAAATACACCATGCAGTGGCTAGGAGCAATAGCTAGCCTCCTATTGGCTATTTTAAATTAACATAGCCAATAGCAGGTTGGCTATTGCACCCGCCCACTGCCAATCAGCAGAGGAGGGAGCTGAAGGAGAAAGTTCTCCTTCAGCTCCCTCCTCTGCTGATTGACAGCAGGCAGTGGGTGGGTGCATTACCCAGCCTACTATTGCAATTTAAAATACCCAATAACAGGCTGGCTTTTGATTCAAGCCACTGATGGGAGACTTGGCGCTGGTGTTCTATCGAGTCCGAGGGATTGATAGAACACCGGCAGAAGAGGGAGCATGGGGGAGTAGAGAAGGAAACAGGGCGTGCAGAGGAAGAGAAAGGGAGCAGGCAGAGGGGGAGGACCCGGGCTCGCAGTAGAGGAACGGGGTGGGCAGTGGAGGACCGCAGCAGCAGCGGAGGAACAGGGTGGGCAGTGGAGGACCACAGCAGCAGCGGAACGGGGTGGGCAGTGGAGGACCACAGCAGCAGCAGAGGACCGGGGCGAGCAGAGAAGGAACAGGTCAGCCTCTGCGATACAGGCGGGGATAGCAGCAGGGATTGAAAGGGACACAGACTGCTGCAGCCAGCACCAGCAGGGAGGAGAACGGAGGAGCAGAGTGGTGGCGATGGAATCAATCTAACGAAAATCAATGAATCGATAATGAGAATCATTCACAACGATTCTCATTATCGATTATAATCGATAATTTGATCAATTAGTTGTTTCAGCCCTAATAAGAACCATGCCTCGCAAAAAGGAGCTCTCTGAAGACATAATATCAAGAGTATTTGATCTGTATAAGGGTGGAAAGGGATACAAAGCAATTTCAAGGTGTTTAGTCGACAGATAAATTCTCTATAAATGGAGAAAGTTTAGTACTGTGGCTACTCTTACTAGAAGTGGGCACCCAGCCAAGATGACTTCCAATGCACAACACAAAACCCTCAATTAGGTAAAGAAGAACCCATGAGTAACAGCTAAAGGCTTGAAGACATCACTGGAATTGGCAAACATCCTTGTGCACGAGTTTACTATACGTAAATCTTTGAACAGGAAGGGTGCCCACGAGAACACCACAGAGGAAGATGCTGCTCTCCAAAAAAAAAAACACTGCTGCATGCCTGAAGTCTGAGAAAAAGCACCTGAGGGGTAGCCTTGCTGGAGCAAAATATCTCCTCTAGCTGCTAGGGGAGTGACTGCTCCAGTATAGAGGGGAGCAGGGGCTCAAGCAAGGATAGACATATCCTGGTAGTAGGAGATTCTATAATTAGGAGCACAGACAGGGTAATCTGTCCTAAGGAACGTGATCACTACACAGTATGTTGTTTACAGAGCGCTCGGGTTCGGCACATTGCTGAATACATTGACAGATTATTGGGTAGGGCTGGGGAAGATCCAGCTGTCATTGTACACGTTGGTACCAATGACAAAGTCAAGTAAAGATGGAGATGGAATGGAGAAAGATTTCAGGGACTTAGGTGAGACAATACTTACTGTACCACGAGCCATATCAGAGAGGCAGCCAGAGCTAAGAGAGCTGAGCAAGTGGTGTAGAAAGGAGGAGTTTGGGCTCATAAAAAACTGGGCTGACTTTTTAGTCGGCTACAGGCTCTACAGTAGGGACTAGAGATCTAAAATTTCCAGAAATTTCAAAGCCATGAGGAAAAAAAACATTTTTTCCGTTGGAAATGGTATTTAAAAAATTCAGTGTGGAGTATTTTTACAAATTGAAAGTAATTTTGCTACACTAGGAATGTGAAATGCAGTGTATATAAAAGTATTATGCTTGAAAAAAAGTACAGCTTATTCAGTAAATAAACTAAACTAGCTTTTTAAAATGTAATTTTGTAATACAAATGGAATATCAAGGACTGTATATGTTAATAGCATTTCAACTATACAAGAGAACAGGTAACGACCCCCTTTCCCTTAAAAATTAACAAAACAAGCAAGAACATATTTGCAAATTGCAGCTTTGCTCTCAGTTGCACTGTGGAAATGTTTCCAAACTCTAGATGTTGGTCTCACCATTTTAGTATGAGGAGGAAAAAAAACAATTTATTGTCCAGACTATAGGTAAACATTATACTGTGATGGTGTAGAACATTATTAGGAATCATTTAAAGCAGTGGTCCTCAACTCATGGGTCGCGACACCTTCTGCAGTGGGTCGCGGCGTCCTTCCTGCAAAGAGCGGCCATGTTCAGGAGGGAGACATAGAGGGGTGATTTGTGCGAGCCAGCCTGTGGGAACTATATATTGAAAACTGTTCCCTCTCATACACCCCCCTGCGCGTGAACTGACCCGGGGAAATCGGGGACTATTTCCTCACTTTCGGGCGGCGGAATAATATCGAGAGGCGGAATAATATCGAGAGGAGAATGAGCTGGTCCCGCCACTTAGGGGAGGAGCTAGGAGGGCCGTCTCTTAGCTCCGCCACCTGGTCGCCAAGACGAGGAAGAGGGCCATGGGCCTGCAGGAGAGGGAAGGTAAGTTTGGAGTGGGAGGGGGCGCTTGGAAGAGAGAGTGTGTGTGTTTTGCTGGGACTTGTAGTCCAGCACAGCTGGTGGTAATCTGCATTGCTGTATGATGATTATACAGCAATGCAGAATAGCACCAACTATGTAGGACTACAAGTCCCAGCAATGCATTATAGGGTGGGGTGGGGTTTGGATGCTGGTGGTATTCTGCATACCTTACTTTTATTATAATGTATTGCTGGGACTTGTAGTCCCGCGTAGCTGGTGGTATTGTGCATTGCTGTATGAAGATTATGTAGCAATGCAGAATAGCTCCAACTATGTAGGACTACAAGTCCCAGCAATGCATTATATTTTTTAGTAGGGATACACCAGTGTTAATAGTT
>NW_017308471.1:9277-17038 GCF_000935625.1 Nanorana parkeri | reverse complement strand
CCCCCCCCGCAACCACCACCATCCGTAGTTTTATAAAGTGATTAAAAAATAATAAAAATTAAAAAAAGAAATTAAAACCAACCCTGCTACCCTACCATCTGCCTGCAAATAAACACGTGCACATGGGGCATGCGTGTGTACTTAAAGGACGATTGTGCCATACAGGTTAGGTATCACTGCGAATGTGAAACAATTTTTGGGTCGCGACTTAATAACCAAACTAATGTGTCAAACAAATGTACCCTCTTACTTGTTAATTAAGGCCTGAGAGGACAGAAACGAATCATCTACTATCCTACCAACAATCACCCAACTGTAGGAAGTACAAGCTAACCAAACTGCAGTGCCCCTAGTGGCAGAAATGCATATTTCTTTTTGAGTTTTTGAACTACATTGAGAAGTAGTGTTACTTGAATTGTATTCCAGGTTATGTTTGTCTTCAGCTGAGAGAATGTGCAATAATTTAAAACTTTAAAGTCTCAGAAATCTTTTATTAAGGTCTTCATATTATATAGTTTCAATACCATGTCAAAGATATAGTAAACTCCTACCTAAGTCTTTATAAGGCTACATATAAGAGCAGAGGATGCCCAAATAAGTTTACAAAAGTGTGAGGACGCTGGGTAGAATCTGCAGACACAGCGGGTTGAACGGGCTGCACTCTCGCCTGTGAAGGCATCAGGGTTAATGTACGTGATGGATTGGGATACTCTGTATAAATCATTTTTGAATATGTTCACTGTTGTTACTCTGTACAATATGTAATGCTGGGTTTTATACTGGCACTCTGCAGGGAGGGGGTGGGGGGTGGGGAGACACACGCCTTTTTATGTTTATGTTTTTTGGTAAGAATATTGCCCATAGTTGGGGATGATTGTAATGGATAGAATTGTTGCACTATATGTGTGCTTTCACGGCTGTGAGAGCGAATGTTGTAAAAATTTATTCTTATACAAAACTTTAATAAAAAGAATTTATTTAAAAAAAATAAAAGATATATGATTTATCATTGTAAAAGAACATATTCCACACTTTCTTTTATTTCAATTTGTCTGGGGGAAAAACAAAAACAGCTTTGGGGAAAAAAAAGTTTTCCCCCAATTTTTCCAGCCCTTCCCATCTCTAGTAGGGACAGACTGCACCTAGATGGGGAGGGTGCATCCCTGCTGGGGGAGAAAATGGTAAATAGGTTAGAGGAGCTTTTAAACTAGAATCAAGTAACATTATAACAGGAAATGAGCAGAGATTGAAAAAACTCCAAATAGTACAGATGGGGGGGGGGATTCAATGTGGAGATCTCAACAGAGAACGTAGCCTATGATATTAAAATGAAATGCAGACTATGATATCAAGGAGTCAGAATCCCTGCTCAGGGTCGGCCCTGAACGCTTTGAAAAAAAGATTTCAGTGGTAGATGTGTGGCGGGTTTTACATGCTAGGGAAAGGGATTATATGTTCTAGTCAGCGGCACACTCCTCCTATAGCAGGATTGATTATTTTTTGGTTGCACACCCCCTATTGAGCTGGAAACCGTCTTCATATATAGGAATGCAAATATGGTCAGACTATGCTCCCCTTTTTTTGACATTGCAGATACCAGACCTGACAAAAAAATCATTGAGTTGGAAACTAAATGAAGGGGTACTGCAGGATCCTATGGTATTGGAAGCATTGAAGGGGGAGATGCAAGAGTTAATGGCTGTTAATGCCTTGGATCCTACTGCAATCCTAATTAAATGGGAGACACTGAAAAGCAGAATCAGAGCAAATTAAAACCTTGCTCTGAAATATATGACTTAGAGGCAACATAAAACCAGAGGGGAAAGGGCAGTATACCAGGAGTTACTTAGTAAGAGAACATAATTACAGACCTATTTAGTGCAATCATATATACGGTTCAGGGAACAAATGCAATGACACTTTTATGAATTAGGGAATAAATCTGGTAAGCTATTGACAAGATCTATTAGGAATAGGCACTCAGGAACATATATCTGAAAAATCCAGGAGCAGTGGTGTCGCTACAGGGGGGCAATTGCCCCCCTAGGTTATTGCTTGCCCCCGCACCCCCCCGTGTGCCCCCCCGCTGGCGGATCAGAGTCACATCACAGTGTGCATCCGCTGCTCGTGCGTCGCGGTGCGGCCAGCCCAGTCAGAGTGGCGGAGGGAGGGGGCAGAAGTTGCCCAGTTCCCCCTCCCCCGAGAAAATAGTCTCTCCCTTTGCTGCTCTGACTGGGCTGGCCGGACCAAACAAGCAGCCGGTGCACAGGTCCCTCAACGTCACTCGGATCCGCCCTGTAGCCGGCTCCATGGCATGTAGCTGCGGAATTCGAAGGGAGGGATGTTCCTCTCGTCGGCTGCCGAGAGACACCGCTCTCCATCCTGAAGAAAAAAAAAGTACTACTTACCTCATCGCTCTCCATTCTGAGTTCCAGGTTGACAGACTGCAATCTTCCTGACTCCTGCCCTTTGGAGCTCCACGCTGACATGCTCTCCATCACCTTCCCTTGTGTGGAATTACAGAAGTCTGCTTACTGCAAGTATACCTTATGTTGGCAAAGTTAACCCTTCACTTACTTAATTGCTATTTTGTAACTGATTGATATTGGAGTTTCATTAACCCCTTAAAGACTGCTGTGTTTACACCCCCTTCATCTACTCTTACTCGCCCAAAATGCTCTGATGCCCAGCCCGATACTTCCTGTATCAGGAAGCCGGGCAGCTCGTCATTACACGCTGCCTGGCTTCCTGATTGGCCGGGAAGCTGGCTCCATGCTCCCCCATCACTCGTGACGAGAGAGCATGGAGCCGACTTCCCGGCCAATCAGGAAGCCGGGCAGTAGAGCTGCAATGAAATAATGAGTGTGCAGCGCTGTAGGTGTTTTATGGGTTACACATCTATTAACATGCTAAAATCCCTACAAATGGGTAAAGTGCTTTTTCAGGGATATATAAATATGAAAAAATTGTGTCTAAACAAATAAAAATACAAACAATATTGGGTGATCCTAGTGTCTTCACATAGCAATATCCTTAATTATTAAAAGGAAACAAGTGCCTCATAAAATCCGCTGTGTAGCTATATAAAACAGCCAACTCAATCAAATCCTATACAATAGTCAGTGATAATTCATCAAAATAAAGTTCATCAAAATAAAGTTATCAAAATAAAGTTCATCAAAATAAAGTTCATCAAAATAAAGTTCATCAAAATAAAGTTCATCAAAATAAAGTTCATCAAAATAAAGTTCAATTGCGATGATAATGTGGAAAATCCAAAGTAGAAAAAAATGAAGCCCAGACAGAAATATTTCAACACCGCTGTGCAAGTGTCCACGAATCCCCCTCTGGGGTGCGCACTCACCCCACTGTTTGTGGAAAA
This sequence comes from Nanorana parkeri, assembly GCF_000935625.1. Classification (NCBI taxonomy): domain Eukaryota; kingdom Metazoa; phylum Chordata; class Amphibia; order Anura; family Dicroglossidae; genus Nanorana; species Nanorana parkeri. The sequence continues at coordinate 13,656 of NW_017308471.1, read as the reverse complement.
TAGACAGTGTAGATGATTCTATGCGTCCACATTCAAGGTATTCTATCCGGCAGTATCCCGTCACTCGAGCATTTGTGGGATCATAAAAGAAAAACTCCTCATGGTGTGGCAAGTATACACGTTTATTTAAAAAAACATAGAAAACTCACAGTTTAAAACAGCAAAAACCGGCCAGTCAAACACAGCACCAAAATCAAGCGTCCGCCAAGCATGTACTTCCTGATCGTGGTATCACATGGAATAGGCCTGCCCCGACGCGTTTCGTCACAGTCGACGTCCTCAGGGGGTTGCAGGTCTAACCATTGATACCATCTTACACCTTATATAGGCTGTGTAAAATCCTTAAAGGAAAACTATGAGGTGAGTGCTTTTCACTCACCTCATAGTTCTAGCCGACCTGTGACAATGAGACTGTCACAGGTCGGCTCAGTAGATCGGGAGGTGAGCGAACACATACCGGGTTCGCTCGCCCCTCGATCCTGTCACGGCTCTCTGTCGTGACAGGGGGAGGGGCTGGATTCCCCTCTCCCCGCTCTGATCTGCCAGCGCTGACTGGCGGAACGGACGGGGGAGGGGGGCGGCTCTACATAGGCAGAGCCAGCTGTCAGTCACGCAGCTGGGCGGATCCCGTCATCTACGTCGGGATCCGCTCCGGCTGCAGCGTCTCAGTATACGGCGAGCTGTAGCTCGCCGTATACTGAGCTTAGGGTAGCGGGAGGACGCTAGTTTGTGTCCTCCCGTTACCCTAAGGAGAACTATGGGGAAAAATACTGAGCCCATAGTTCTCCTTTAATAGGCATCATTAATAGAAAGTGCCACTAGGTGTCCTCATAGTTTCTATTCTCCAATAGACACAAAAAGGGGACAGATGTATCCTTTTGGTGCCAAAATTAATATAATTAATAAAAGTTAATAAAATATCATTTTAAAAGGTTAAGATATATATAAAAAACTGGTGAATTGAAGAATCTGTAATGGGTAATATATTGATGGAATCTAATGTCTACTATATACTTAATTATTTATTAGTTAAAAAACATTTCAAATCAAAGTCTACATTTAATCCCCTAGGGGTCATGGTGTCGAGGGTAAATATCCATTTGGATTCGTTTTGCGAGACTTTTTGGAGAAGGTTACTGCCTCTCCAATGTTTTTCAATTTTATCAATACCCACAATTTTAAGTTGTTTTGGGTCACAATTATGGAATATTTTAAAATGTTTAGAAAGGCTATGTCTATTATACCCCTTTTTTATATTATTTATATGCTCTTCAAGCCTTACTTTCAACTGTCTAGAGGTCCTCCCTACATACTGTAGTCCGCACGGACATTCTAGGAGGTAAGTGACATACCTACTATGGCATGACACAATGGCATGACTACTATGGCATGACCATGCTTCCCCATCACTCGTGACGAGAGAGCATGGAGGCGACTTCCCGGCCAATCAGGAAGCCGGGCAGTAGAGCTGCAACAACTATTCGATTTAGTCGATTAAAATCGACGATGGAAAACGTTGTCAATGTTTTCCATCGTCGATTCATCGGCTAAAATTAAAATTTCCAGCTAGTTGCTGCACACCACGCCACCCGCACATGCCGGTTAATCCGCTCACGCCCACGCCGGTTAAGCCGCGCATGCTGAGGACATGCGTCTGCTTCTCTCCTACCTGACTCGCCGCCACCCGCCGAAAATCAAGGGCCCACCGTCATTCAAAGTAAGTCACTCGAAATACCTTTTTAATGTTTCCTGTTTTTTAATTTTTTTTAAAGCGGCACACTGCAGAACATTAGCAGCTATAGAGGAACAACAAATCCCAGCAATAATACATTAAGCACCCTGTATAATGTATTATTCCTGGGATTTGTTGTTCCTCAATAGCTGGTGGTATTGTGCAGTGTGTCGCTGTATAATACATTGGTATTGTGCATGGTACTCTGCATTGTATAATACAGTGGCCCGATGCAGCATACCAGACTAGATATATATCTGGTCTGGTATGCTGCATTGGGCCGTTGTATTATACAATGCAGAGTACCAAGCACAATACAATACAATGCAGAATACCAATGTACTATACAGTGGCACACTGCAGAATACCACCAGCTATAGAGGAACAACAAATCATAGCAATAATACATTATACAGGGTGTTTAATGCATTATTGCTGGGATTTGTTGTTCCTCTATAGCTGGGGGTATTCTGCATTGTGCCGCTGTATAATGTATTATTGCTGGCATTTGTTGTATTCCTCTATAACTGGTCAGTGGTATTCTGCATTGCGCCGTATAATCATTATACAGCGCAATGCAGAATGGCACCAACTATAGAGGACTACAAATCCCAACAATAATAAATTATACAGCGCAATGGAGAATAACACCAGTTATAGAGGAATACATCAGATCCCAGCAATAATACATTATATGCAGTGCAATGCAGAATACCAGCAGCTACAGAGGACTACAAATCCCAGCAATAGCACATTATAGTATAATGTACTATTGCTGGCATTTGTTGTATTCCTCTATAGCTGCTGGTATTCTGCATTGCGCTGTATAATCATTATACAGCGCACTGCAGAATACCACCAACTATAGAGGACTACAAATCCCAGCAATAATACATTATATACCGCGCAATGCAGAATAACGCCAGCAACAGAGGACTACAAATCCCAGCAATAGTACATTATAGTATAATATACTATTGCTGCGATTTGCTGTATTCCTCTATAGCTGCTGGTATTCTGCATTGTGATGCTGTGTAATGTACTATATCGAACTTAATAATCGGCTAATGGATTTTGAACATAATTGTTAGCTGCAGCCCTACCAGGCAGCGTGTAATGACGCGCTGCCCGGCTTCCTGATTGTTTGGGAAACTGGCCAATCGGGAAGCTGGGCGCCGTGTAATGACGCAGCACCCGACTTTCTGATTGGCCGGGAAGCCGGGTTCATGCTCCCTCGTCATCTCATATTTGTAATCTTTTATTTATATATACGTATTTAGTTTTTTTCAGTGAAAATGAATCGGAGCACATAGAAGTATTCCATCAATACTACTCTGATTTATATAATATTGCTTCCTCAGAGTCAGTAAATGGACAGGAAAATAGGAATATGGAAGTATATAATTACATGTACAAGAGACACCCCTCCCGACGCTGGAGGAAGAGGCGATTAGAGAACTCTCGCTTTCCTTTACTGAGGAGGCAATATCCAAAAGTAGTAGAGCTTTATCCTCTGGGAAGAGCCTGGGTCACCTAAGAAAACAATCACAACTTAAGAAGTCCCCTATGTCTTTGGTAACATTATCATGGATTATTCCATCTTTATGCCCCCCCTAGTAAAGATCTCCCGATGTGCCTGCCCCCTATGTTAAAAGTCTTAATAAGAATCTCTACATATTACGGCCCTATGACCCCTGTCATGAATAATCCAGAATTAGGCCAGGAGTAGAAGAACAAAGAGTATTCATGTGGGCTAAGGCAAAACTGTTCCCCATCTACTTGGCGTTGACTGAGGATAGGTTGAAATCATGTACGGAATTACTTGGAGAATCAACTGAGAGGAGGGGACAGCGGCTGAGATATTTACAACTTCAAGATTTTTACAATATGGTTCGGAGCAGGGGGCAGAGGCATAGGAAAATTACATTAATGGAAAAACTGTGTTTGAGAGAAGGGGCACCGCATCATGTACTTTCGGTGCTATATAACATATTGTTGGCATCAGTGACCCCAAAAATACTATATTATATAATGAAGTGGGAAAAATAGTTGAATTGCAGGTTCTCAGACAGTGAGTGGATAAAAGCATACATATGGACACATAAGCTTCTGGTAGCAAGTAACTCACAGGAAAGAGATTTGAAAAATCTGACTAGATTTTATCGTGACGCCATTCCGCCCCATGTCTAGGGGTACCAGAAAGTCGCGGACCCCCCGCGCTCCTCCAAGCCCGCGGGTGCAGGCACGTTTGGACCCATTCCTGTCCCAGTCGACCGCGAGTGTCCGGGCCGGGACCCAGGCCGCACGGTCCTCAAGCAGCAGGCCTGCAGTGTGGCGTGTGGACGCGCCGAGACGGTCACCTAGTCCGGCCCTGGTACACTCGCCCCCGGTGATACCCCCGACTCAAATGGAGCGGCAGACCTCCCCATCAGGCTCCCTACCCGATCCGATGCTTGGACTGGAGGCGCCGGTCTCGCAGGAGTCCTTGCGGGCGACGGATGGCTCGGATCCCTCTAGAAGGCCGGACCTGTGTGCCATGCTGGCAGCGCTCCCGACCAGGGAGGATATGCAGGCCATGATTACACAAATAGCGGCCACCATCCGCGCGGATCTCGCAGAGGTAAGGGAAGGAGTTGCCCAGCATGCA
>NW_017308471.1:1089-4048 GCF_000935625.1 Nanorana parkeri | reverse complement strand
CATACCCCACTGGCGAGGTCCTTGGCCTCGTCGGAGCATACTAAATTATAACAGTTCCAGGAGGCGGACCGGTGGTTGCACATAGCTCAGATTAGAGACCTGATCGACCCGCCCATGGGCTTTTGGAGCGCCCTACAGCAACGCCACTTTCTAGACACATCACGAGCTGGGGACCCCCCACGACCACGAACAGAATTCGAGAAAGTGTGTGAGAGGCGGAGCCAGTGAGACATATGCTGTCTCATCTAGTCGACTGTCTCCGTAACCCACCGGATCTTCCCCCTCCGTACTTCGTCAGTCAATGGGCCACAGACTTGGGTGTGGAGTTAAGCCCCGAGCAGGTGGACCGGATGTTGCACTTTGCTCTCAAATCCTTTGTGTCGACTAAATATCAGGAGGCAGGATACAAACTGTTGACACGGTGGTATAGAGTCCCAAAAGTTCTACATACTATGTACGCGGCGGTACCAGAGAAGTGTTGGCGATGCGAGGGAGAGGTGGGTTCCCTACTGCACATCTTTTGGGAATGCCCGGGAGTGGCTCCCTTCTGGTCTCAGATTGCCACCCTTGCGCAGAAGATTACGGATGTGACCCTTCCACTTACTCCTGCAGCGTATCTCCTCCACCTGACACCGCTTTCGCGGAAAGCATATAAGCGATCCCTTCTGATTCACCTGCTGAATGCGGCGCGGGCATGTATCCCGGCACTGTGGAGGCAGACCCGTCCACCAACAGTGGAGAATTGGGTGAGAAGAGTGGAGGAGATCAGGCTGATGGAGGACCTGACCTCAACAATTCGTAAGACCCAGCACAAATTTGTGGCGACTTGGGCATCATGGTACGTGTTCAGAGACTCCTCGGAGTTTCCCCAGGTCAGCCAGGGGTAAATATAGGTGGTGGCGACCGCAGGAAGGATGCTCCAGTGGACCGGGACTTGGGCGTTGTCTTCCCCTTCCCTGAATGTCCTGTCTTTTGTGATATGTGTTATCTTCTACTTTCTGTAGTGTAGTTCCTTTCCCTTTGCCCTTCTTGGGTGATCAGGGAACTATCCGCGCCGGCTGCGGGATAGCATCCCTGGTAGAGTTGGTTTGTTTGTTTGTAGTGTATACACGTGAATCATATGTTAGAAAAACGGAAAAGTCGTGGGAGCACTGATGCAGGCCCGATAGTATTGTTGTATAAATGTATAGTATGGGGGTTTGGCCGGGCTCAACCGCTCTGTATGTATTATCCTGAAGATGAGTGCAAATGTATGACAATGCCTGGCCATAAAGGCCCGTTTGATTTGATCGTTGGTTCTGTATGAGTGCTCTTATGTTTGTACAAATAAAAGAATTAAAAAAAAAAAAAATGTTTGTTTGGTTTCATTATATGTCCAGGTTTATATTTCCTATGTGCACACCTCATTTTTTTTTTAACACCCTTATTTCCCAACAGTTGTAACATGCATATTCACCATTATATGTGTATATATAGGTTTTGTTCAACATCATCTTTGTATTGCCATAGTTTACAAAGGTGTAATGTGCATATTTTTCTGTCTTAACCACTTCAAGTCCGCGGTGTTAAACCCCCTTCCCATCCAGGCCATTTTTCAGTGTTCAGCGCTGCAGGACTTTGATTGAAGTTTATTCCGTTATGCAACGCTGCACTGAAAACAATTTTATACAATTTTTTGGGGACAGACAGAGCTTTTTGGTGGTATTTAATCACCACTGGGGGTTTTATTGTTTACTATATTAAGGGGAAAGTTTTTTTTTTTTAAACTGTTCCCCCTATATTAAATGATAAACTATTTATTATTACCTGGGGGGGGGGGGTTTACTTTTTTTATGTGACTTCTTTTTTTATACTATTTTTATATTTTTTTACACTTATTGTTATTGCTATTGCTCGGCAACCCGCAAATGTGAGTCCGCCGTCCGTTTTTTTGCAACGGGCGGACGGCAACAGGTTAAATCTTTTTTTTTCTTCTTCTTCTTGGGGGGATGGGACACTATGTTGAAATTAAAAAAAAATCATTATAATCATTGGCCAACAATGTATCCTCACCTGCTGTCAATTTCCCTTGTTACATAGTTACATAGTATTTGAGGTTGAATAATGACCAAAGTCCATCAAGTCCAACCTATTGTGTGTTTGCATGTATAGGTTCCTGTGCCATCTCATTCTTAAGAGTACCTGTACCCCTGTACATTACGGTCTCTCAGAAAATCATCCAAAAGCTTCTTGAATGATTCCACACTATTTGCTGAAATCACTGCCTGTGGCAGAGAGTTCCAGACGCTCACCGCTTCAACTGGGAAGAACCCCTTTCGCCCTTTGTGTTGGAATTGTTTTTCCACCAATTTTAGGTGGTGGCCTCTAGTCTTTGTTATGGAGTGAAGCGTAAAGAGTTTGTTGGTAATGTTGCTATGACCATTGAACATCTTGTACATGAAAATCATATCCCCCCTTAATCTCCTTACTTCCAGCGTGAACATATTAAAATTTAGTAGCCTTGTCTCATAGTTCTGGTCCTCCATTCCCTTAATGAGTTTGGTTGCCCTCCGCTGGACTCTTTCCAGCTCAAGGACATCCTTTCTGTGTACTTGTGCCCAAAACTGGACCGCCTACTCCAGATGAGGCCGAACCAGTGATATGTACAGTGGCAAAATTATAGACTTGTCCCTGCAAAACATTCCCTTCTTGATACAGGACTCTACTAGCTTTGCTTACAGCAACCTGGCACTGTAAGCTATTATTCAGTCTATGGTCTACTATGACCCCCAAATCATTCTCCATTTCTGACTTCCATAGCGGCATACCCATAATTGTATAACCCATTTGCTTATTTTTAATACCAAAGTGCATAACTTTGCATTTATCGACATTAAACCTCATATGCCATATAGTTGCCCACTCCCCTATCTTGGTCTGTTTCTATTACCCTCCCGATTTTCGTATCGTCAGCAAACAC
>NW_017308471.1:0-651 GCF_000935625.1 Nanorana parkeri | reverse complement strand
ATTCAACCAAATAGTCCTTAATCATTCCCTCTAACAGTTTATAATCATTAGCCAACAATTTATCCACACCTGCTGTCAATTTCCCTTGTAAAACCCACAATCTGATGGTAGTCAGCTGCGGATATGTATTATTTCTGTGTTTTCATATAGTATTTGCCAATATGCCTACTATGCTTAACTACTTTTTTTTTTTTCGTTTTCTGTTTCCACACTGAAAAGGCTATCCAAAATGTGCTGCTCCTCCAAGGATTATACAGAATATAAAGCATATATATGTTGTTTTTTTCTGGGTTGTGTACAAATCATGAAATGTTGATGCACAGGCATAATTAAATGAATGCAAAATCTGTATTTTGGCCTAGCACAGATGAACTTGGCAATGTTCATGTTACTATGTTATATTCCTACACAGAATATAGATATTAAAATTAAATCATTGCACAACATGAATAGGCCTTGCAAATAGCTTGAGTAATAGAGATTGTCTAATGTAATAATAATCTGAATAACTTAAAAGGAGAACTATGAGATGAGTGATTTCCACTCACCTCATAGTTCTAGCCGACCTGTGACAATGAGACTGTCACAGGTCGGCTCAGTAGATTGGGAGGTGAGCGAACACATACCAGGTTCGCTCACCTCTCGATCCTG
>NW_017308470.1:166666-193562 GCF_000935625.1 Nanorana parkeri | reverse complement strand
AAAAAAAAAAAAAACAGAGCAAACATCGTTTTTTTCCGCCCTCACCCTGCAACGCCCTCAGGCGGCCGCTTGCCTTGCCTTGCGGTAGCGCCAGGCCTGCAACTACCCCTGCTGCACAGTAATTGCCTCCGTTTCTAAGTAGGAGTCGGATGTAAGTCGGATGTTTGTAACTCGGGGACTGCCTGTATATGCAACTGAGGATTTGCTGATCTGACTTGCTAAATATAAATTATACACAGTAACAAGTCTCTTAAAACATTAACACACATCGATAAAGTTATTACCATTGGAGGGAGAATCCTCCAAAATTGTGAAAGATGAGCCCCTTTTAGTGTCACCCACCTGACATGCGTCCTTTAGCCCATTTCTGTAGCCCGCACATATCTTTTCATCTTGGATAATAACCGCACTCGCATCTTCCACGCTGTCCACATGATACATTGCGTCACAAGTTTGGTAGTCAATGAGTGGAGTCATCACTTTCTGGAGGGTTCCATCTACAGGTGAATCCCCTAGTGAACAGAGAAAGCCAGAAGATTATAAAGCTGAACAAAACAAGTACTCTAAACACCTAAAGATTGGGATGGACTTGGGTGTTGGGTGGAGAGAGGGGTTAATAATGGAGGGATAGTCTATGGAAATGGCCAATTTTTCTGCTCTTTATCACTTTGCCCTTGCTCCCTCAGACTCCCTCAGACAGATAAGTCCTGTAATGTGCGATATCTCATACTGGCTTTAGGGGGGAAGGTTGTACTTGTAATCTGTCATTTATATTTGGAAGCATAACTGATGGTAATTTATAATGACACTCTCAGGGGAAAAACAATTGAGAAGAACTGTACCTGCAATAGAAGAGTTATTATACTCACCTAACCGCCAGCCCCTGTCTCCTTCCTCCCCTCCATTCCAGCGCTGCAACCACCATAAGATTTTTCAGCATTGGACACTTCGGTGATTGATGGAAGCCCGTGTCTGTTGCCGCGTGTCATGGTTCCTTCTTCCAGTTCCTACATCACTACAGGACTCCGTAGGGAAGTAGGAGTCGGAAGATGAAACCACACTGTCAGCATTCGATGCGTCATTCTTGGAAGTGCTGATTGCTACGGAAATTGGGGGAGGTTGCAACACTGAAATAGATGGAGACACAGGCCAGCAGAGAGGTGAGTATAAAGCTCTTCTACCACAGGGAAAATTCTTCTCTATAGTGTCCATCACTGATATTTAACATACGTAGGTGTAATGGTCTGTGATAACTCGTTTCAAATAGTAGAGCATTAAGGACACCTCCAGAAACTTAAATCTTTTTATGGTTTCCTTGCCCGCTTTTAATCAAAAAGACAGTTTGCAGATCCACATAGGTTCCCCACACAGGGTTTTTCCACCATCACCTCCATGCATTGCCAAATAAACACAGAATCATCCTGGTTTTCACTTTTAGCATCTGGCTGTTTTGGCCTTGGTCTTCAGGCTCTTGTCCGCTTCTACTCCAAATAGTACTCCAATGCCATGCTAACCTGTACACACAGCAAGGGACTTGCAGCTCCCTGCTTCTCTGGCCTCCACTCCTAGGTAGAGACCTCCTCGGTTTCCCAGGTGGAGCCCCAAACACTTACCAGCATCCTTACCATAAGGGCTGTGCACAGATGCACAATCAATAGATGCTGGTCAACATTAAAACAAGGACCTAGGGTTGGAGGCATCATCCCACCCAAGACTCTCCAAATCCTCCGGTCAGGGCCGGATTTGCCACAAGGCCAACCGAGGCCTGGTATTGGGGCAGCAGGGAGTAGAGGGGCAGCAGGGGTGTGGAATTCCTATCTCCCGACACCCGGGACATGCAGTTCTGGGCACCGGGTGGGTAGTTGTTTTCTACATTTAGCTCGGCTTTGGGCTAGCAGAGCTAAATGTACAGCAGGGAAGCTGCCACTTGTTTTCTACAAGTGATCTCAGCAATGTTGCCGAGATCACTTGTATGCTGCCTGCAGGTCTGCCACTCTCCTGTATGTTGGCGGGTAGGAGGGCGCATTGAGGAACCTGGCCCTGGGCAGCAAAGAAAGTACTGTAAAGCCGGCCCTGCCTCCGGGTTCAAGGACCCTGACTAGTTTTTATCAGTCATAGACAAAACTGAAAAAACTGTTTTCTCCCTCCGTAATACCAGTATACATTCTGGAGCCTCTTAACCTGTACGGGTGAGAATCCTGGGTTTGGACCTAGGGTTGGAGGCTTAATCCCACCGAAGCTGGAGAAAACTGAAATAACAGTTTTCTCCATCTGCAATATACATCCTGGAGCCTCTCAACCTGTAAGGGTGAGAACCCAGGGCACCTTTAGACCTTATCACACAATGACAAGGCACAACCTTGTCACAGGTCAGTTGTTCAAAACCAGTTTTCCACACTGAGTACTTACCAGTTCTACTGCTGGTGACTCTAAGGGCCGGTGCAGAGCAATCCGGCACGTGCGTCCCGGGATTGCGTGGTCGTGCACAATTGCAGACAGCGATTGCCGCGCAGCCCCATTGATTTCAATGGGGTACATCCGCGTGGCAATCGCAGAAAAAAAGTACATTTACCTTTTTTTTTTTGCAATACACGACGCACGGCTGCTTTAGCTGTGATCGTGTTCGGATGCACCGGCGGAATCGGGGCGGGAAACCGCACGATCCGCCCAGAGCTACAAGGGTGCCATTATAAAATAAGGGCACCCACAGCGTGATCGTCAGTGATGGGCGACTCCGTGACTGTGCGGTAATCCGCGCAGTATCGTGCACAATTGTGTCACAATCGCAGATCGCTCAGGGGTGCATTTGCCCTAAACTTTGCTCTCTTGCAGGTTTCCGGAATCTTAAGCATCTGCAGCTTGAATATTGTATGCCTGCAGCATGTCCCTGGACCACTGCAATGGTTGGAGTCATCAGTGGCCAAACAGGTAAGTATCATTTCATTCTTTTTTTCATCTGACAACTCTGCCAGTAACACACTATCTGTCCTAGGGTGACAACGCTCACCAACTGTACTGTATCTACAGGGGTGCAATGATGTTATCCAAGAACGACAAGCCATAACACTCCCCCCACTACTCATATGCATCACCTAGGGTGATGGTGTTCTGTAGTCCAGAGAGATTGCTGGGAACCATGTAACTGATAACAAGTAGCACATGCCGGGGGCACAGAAAGTTATCAGCACAGAAGATTACTGGCAGGGTCAATAAGGATGTTTTTGCACTTATCGAACAGATATAACTATAAGCTTCCAATGGTGTATTTAATAGACCAAACGTAAGCAAATAGAAGTTCATTGTAAGGTTTAATATACACTTCAAATATTATTCTACTAGATTATTCTAATTCTTGTATCTTTTTTATCATGTCTACTCTTTCTTGGTTTGATGTTGTTCTTCTAGGATGCCGTCTCCATGTAACTTCTACATCCTATTTCCATGAAATGCTATTGGTTAACAGCGGCAAAGAAGGAGCCCGAAAAAAGAAGATACATTTGTAGCTGATGTAGTCAAATAATCATTACAGGCAGTCCCCGAGTTACAAACATCCGACTTACATCCGACTCCTACTTACAAACGGAGGCTATTAGTATACAGCAGGGGTAGTTGTAATGCTACCGCGCTCGTGCCCACCCTTTTTGGGTCTGGTTTGTAGTACTGTACGCACATTGCAGGAAGTTGGCTCTTGTTAGACATGCAGACGAGGGGTGTCCGCCTCTTCTTCCGGGTCACTGTGAGGTTTTTACTGCTGTCTGTATCCTCATTAGAAAGATTTAATCTCACTTCCTGTCCTTGAGACAACAGGAAGTGAAAGGACATCTACATCTAGGAAGGGAAATCCACTCCTGTATAGGTGATCACGGGAAAAAGGTGTCTCGGCTGAAGCTTTATCACCAATCCTTGTTTCCACGACAACCCAACATTTTCAAAATCCAATTGCCACAGTGACAGGAAGTGAGGTGAAATCTTCTGAACAAGGGCACACGCAGCAACACAAACTTTACAGGGGGTAAACCCTTCCCTATGCCACCCAAAACTAAAACTAAAAAAATTGGGCTGGAGTTACACTTAAAAAATTTACCTGTTCCAACTTACATACAAACTCAACTTAAGAACAAACCTACAGAACCGATCTTGTTTGTAACCCCGGCACTGCCTGTATATTCACAAAGATGGATGAAATGCATTGTACTTACAATCTCCTGGACTTACCTAGGTAGGATGTTGTCCCCCAGCCAGTCACCCAGCACTCCATGCCACAGGGGAAGGTGACGGAAGAAGATGGCAGGCAGATGGGCATGATGTATTGAGTATAATTAACAGGACTGGCCAACTTCACCAGGGCGATGTCCCCAATGTCTCCGGTGTCTTTATAATTAGCATTAGGAAAGTAATTTTCTACGCTGATGCGTGAGTTGGGATTATCCGTAAACAGCTTGTATGGGCCTACATATACTGTATACAACTCTGCTAGGACAGATCTGTAGAGAGACAAGGACAGATAATCACTAAGATGTCATCGGCTGGTTGATGTACTGCAGTGCAAATATCTCCACTTCAGAATAGCGGTCTCTCCTAAAACCTTACAAACTTGTATCACAACCTTCTTCTACACACACACACACCTAAACATTACTGTCATTTTAAACAAATTCACATTGTTAATGCATTCAGAAAAAAAAAGCAAATTTGCAAATATTTCTGGGAGCATCTACATTGTAACTGCACACAGGAAATGAAAACAAGGCTGACATCTGCCCTTACCTGCCTCTTTAAAGGAGAACTTTAGGGTTAAGGCTTTTCCCCATAGTTCTCCTTAGGGAAACATGAGGACACAAACTGGCGTCCTCCCGTTACCCTAAGCTCAGTATATAGAGAGCTGTAGCTCACGGTATACTGAGACGCCGCAGCTGAAGCAGATCCCGACAATTATGTCTGGATGCGCCCGGCTGCGTGACTGACAGCTGGCTCGGCCTATCTAGAGTCAGAGCCAGCTGTACCCGCCTCCTCCCCCATACGTTCCGCCAGTCAGCGCTGGCAGATCGGAGCGGTGGGGGGGAATCCAGCCCCTCCCATGTCACGGCAGAGAGCCGTGAAAGGATCGAGAGGTGAGCGAACGCCGGTATGTGTTCGCTCACCTCCCGATCTACTGAGCCGACCTGTGACAGTCTCATTGTCACAGGTCGGCTAGAACTATGAGGTGAGTGAAAAGCACCCCCTCCCCCTCATAGTTCTCCTTTAACTCTATTTCTGCATTAGCAGGAGCCAAAAATTATAATTTATATGCTGCAACGCAGCTGTCGGGGATACCGTGCATGGGTGTCCCCACACCGCGTACAGGTATCTCTACGGGAGGACCAAATGTGTGACCACACCAGACAATGCTTATGAGCACACAGTTTATGCAACTCACCGAACATAAGTAACCACAAGCAAGTAATAATAGCTAACTAAATGCAAACACAATCACATACAACAGGGCAAGTGAAACCTGAGGAGCAAGGCAACACAAGGGGAGACACGGAGTAATGGTCAGGGTACAAGGGGGCACCAGGATGCAGGAAACAGGTCACAGGAATCAGGAAACAGGATACAGGAAATGGTGACAATACTGTGGCATCAGGCTCACTGCAGGGAGGGATTGAATACCCTCCCAGATCATCAGCAGGTGGTGCCTAATTGCTGACACCTGCAGGTGAGCCCTGGAGCTGCAGGTCCTGGTTCTAGCATCACAGTGCCACCTGGAGGCGCTCAGGTCCCTGACAGCCACTGGCTGCCTGGAGACACCTGCAGGCGAGCAGTGGAAATGCAGGATCTGCTCCCGCGCCACCTGGAGGTGTTCTGGTCTCTGACAGCAGCCATGTAATCATGGGTGATCATAAACCGCTAGAAGCACACCTTCTGCCATACTAGATCCCAAAGATGGTTTCTCTAAACTTCTCCAGATCTTGGGGCCCCTTGGATTGGACTAATAGGCCCGTTATTTTTGCTGATGACCCATAATTCATAATGTAGATATAATTTTATGGTAAATGTCAAATAAGGGACATCAGAACGATGTGACAACCATTGAGCTCATCAATGAACGGCACACTGCCAGGAGAGAGCATGCTCTTGATGCTGAGCCTCTTTACAAGCAAATCTGCTCACCTAGCAGAGTTTATATTATCAAAAAATAATCAGAAATAAAGATAAAAATGGCTTCTATCTCTGGATCTATCTTTTTTTTTTCCTCTCTTGTTTAAATTTAGTGATGAGTGAACTAAATGGAAAAATTGTGGATGGAAACTAAACATCCCAAATGTATTTTTGATAATGGATTCCCTTTAACATGAAATGTACAAGTACAGTAGCTCCCCGTAAAACAAGACTTTCATGTACCATGGAGCCGTCTTCTTTCCCCCTTCGGGGGAGACAGTCAGCCCGTGTCTGAAGAGGAGGGCAGATCCCACGTCTATTGTTGAAAGACTATTTAATGTATTCCTTTCCTTTGCCAAGCACACATCTTCAGATCATAATTCAAAGATGCAGTTGGCAAATGTTTCATGAGAACAATAGGAAAAATTATTCAATCCATTTGGCTGTTTCATTGGCAACTCCCCAAAATCCCCGAAAGGCATCTTACACCCAGATATTGCTCCATAAGAATATGGTTTTATATTAAAGTGACACTAAACTCCGGAGTTCAACCTTAAAAATGCATTCAAGTCCTTTAACTATGAACAACAATGTGTCTTATTTGTGTATCACTCGGCTGTAGATCCTCCAATCATCTCTGACACTGTCCTTCCTTCTGGAGGGGGGCTACGTCTGTTCCCCATGTCCCCTGTGTGTGTTGTAAAGTAGTCACCGCTCCAAGCTCCCCCCTGGGATAGACTACAATCTCAGGTTTAGTTTACTGATTTGTTTCGAGATTTGTACATGGATTTGTTTACAAATAAAGCCATGTGATCACTGTTAGGGTACGTGGACTCCTTTAATCGGACCAACCAGAGAAATCCCTTATCAGAGCTCCGGGAGCACAAAATGACAGACACGATTTGATAGTCACAATATGCTCATTTTATTGACGTCGGGTCTCGGTTTATATACACCTCAGACAAAGAAATAGTTATGGTACCATATATGGTTATAAGTCTTATCTTTGATTAAAATAACACGTAAGCGGTTTTAGGAAGAAACACCTCTTAACTTACATACGGCCTATATCCGGCTATCCTAATATAGGCTTGTTTGTCTGTTCTGTAACAGTCTTTATTCTAGTTCCAGTGCATGACAGAAAGATATGAAACACTCCTAGGAACAACATGTACACCATTCTGTTACAAAGAGTACCAGACACAGGATCTGCACACGGACCATATCCGGGTAATACCTAATAAAGGCTTTATCAATCCATATCCGGAGAAATTACACACTGTTCTTTCATAGTGTATAATTCACATATTACACGATGGTCTGTTAGGTTACACAGGACAACACAGTGATAATTCTCCATTGTAACCTTCTTATCCCAACAATCACCATGTTAGCTCACTGAGATCACATGACTTAGCTAAAAAGAAAATACATTGTTTATTCACATTTCCTTTCCACACAGTGACTGGGTGTGATATTGGTTGATTAACAAATCGTTTCACACAATAATAATTAAAATGTATGCTCACAGACAGTAAATTATACATTCCAGTCAAGGCTGGTGTTTAATCTCCATATATTCTGTCATTCCATTGTGAGAAGCTCACAGTTTGCAGTGAGATCAGAGGAAACCATTGCACTCTGGGAGGGAAGGACAACATTTAGATTTAAGTGGAGTTAAGCCAAAGCATCAGCACGAGATCAATACTTGTCAGCAATGGTAACCTACATATGTCTTTGTTGATGGGTGTAAATAATTAAGGAGGGAAAAGAGAAGAGAAGATAAAGAAGACACACTCACCCGTCAAAGCAATGTGCCGCGGTCAGCACCCATTGGGGTGAGATCAGGGAGCCCCCACAGACGTGCATGTTAGCATACTGCAGACTGACTTGCCACGGCCACTCCCCATCCAAAGTGTCTACACCTCCAACTATGCGATTGGAGATCACAGGAGAGCCGCACACTGGAAGGTTGTCCACGGAAAGAACCTGGCGGACTGCATGGATACAAAAAAAAGGAGGAGAATTCTTTAGTCAGTAAAATAAAGTAATTAATTCTCTAACAAAAAGTACACGGAAGCTGTTTTTTGGTTAATGAACAATAAAACCAATGGTACCGGCCACATGCATCAATGAAGAAGAACTGCAGACCCAAAAACAAACCCATTCTCCCTGTCCTACCACAGGTCAGCCCAAGAAATGCCCTCAGTCCTTCTCCAATGCTGAGGCCATGTTCTGGGGAATTTGTGTATTGTATTTTTCTGTGAACTGTCCTGCCCATGTGAGTTCTTCGCATGCAGAAGATTGGAACTGTGCTTGTTTCACATGGAGACTTTGCACCTGGAGTTACATGAGCCATGTTCTTCAGGTACCTACGTGCACCATGCACATCCAGTGAAGGACTTATTCGAAGTGCCTTCTGACGAGGATTGTCCGCAGTGAGTATATCTGCTTATACAGGCCAGGCATAGAGGTCTCAGCAAGGGATATATTTTGCTATCACAACGATCGGAGTCAGAATAAGCCTCACTCTGTATATATTCATCTGGGTGGTTGCCATTTGGATTCATGGATTAATGAAGACAGATACTAAAGGCATTGAGCAGCCATTGAGCTGTGCTGGGCTTCTGGTGTGACCCTGGACTTTTATAGGAGGATGGTCTACCTCCCGGGCATAGCTGTTCTCTGTTAATTGATTGCTGCGGATGTCCCAAGTTGGGATCTCTGTTAGACTGGAGTTATAGTCCTCCCTTTACAGAGTGGTCCGGGCATGAGGGTTTGGCTTCTCATATATGACATATTGGGTCAATGATGTTTCCTATTTGTTCACATACAGCAGCCGGGGATCTGTCATTCAACCATGGTAGTGCGATGGGGACACTTTGCTGGGCTTAAGGCCGACATGGTGTTTCAGAAACATCATCAGGTGGTTGTTTTTTTTAATGACTGGAGATGGAATGACATCATTGGACGATGTGATTAATTATGAATTTACATTGGGGGACTTTATTTTTAATTAAAGGACTTTGTCACATTGTGTGTCTTTATTTTCATGTTATTGTTTTTAAAAAAAATGAGCAATAAGTGGTACCGATGTACCCCTCACTCATTATTCTGGGAGGTGGATATCTGGGAGCCCCCTTATTCTGATAATCCTCACCAAGCCCTCACATCCCTTTTAAGGTTTAGGATGTGGGGAAGACACCAACACTGGTACAAGGTGCCTTACCAGGAGGGTCAGGCCTTGCCACCCTGCTTTGCAAGGTATCCCCCCAATGTTGAAAGGCATGTGGCCTGGTATGGTACAGGAAGGGGGGATCCCATGCTCTCTGACCTCCCTTTTGTGGCCACCCAGGCTGCATGCCTGGATAAGGGTTTTGTTGGAGAAACCTCAGACTCTTTTTACAGGACTGTAACTTCACATGGGTCTTTAGGGCATCCCCCAAGCATGTTATTTATAGGATTTGGGTATATTAATTGTTGCCCTTTAAGCCCCATTAAAAGACCTTCCCCACACTGAATCGTATTTAGCATTTTTTAGGGGTTTTTTTCATTGGTATATGTTCCTCATGGCAATGCCCAGCCAGCCATGCACTTTTCTTTTTCAAAAACGTGCAAATTAGCCTTAAAAAAGCTAGAAACAAATAACAAGGTTTATCGTCCATAGACTTCAACAGGCAATGTTCTGGGTTCCTGGGAATTGGAATGTCTACGAGATTTGCTGAACCTCCTGAGAACTTTGCAACCAGGTGTGTACGGGCGTGTATAGTAGCTAGATGTTAAAATACACTTATTTATTCCTTAATGAGCACATAGATGGATTTATAGCCTTTGCCTATCTTCTTCTTTACGTCATTTTATTGCTCGGTCAACGTTCACTTAATTATTGACGCCGACATTTCAAAATCTGGGAATGATCTGTCAGAAAATGTTAACGAATAACTTACTCCTTCCCTCTCATTTCATCGTTTTCGCTTTACTCGTACAAGGTTTTCATGGTGGAGATTCAGCATTATAATTCACCTGGATATAGCTCTTCTTGGTCAATGTTAAAGGCAATATATAAAATGCTGAGCTAGGAAACCTGGACCTTTGACCCAGCAGTCACATAGATAAAACCTTACTAGTGCCAATGGGCAATTGCCCCAATCCATTTCCCTTGTTTCTGGACAGCAGCCTTATACTGTAATTCTCAACAGAAGCCAAACAGAACTTTCTCAAAAGCAGCCACAAGATGTCACCCATCCATCAAGTACATCATTCCTCCCAGCTATAGAACATAAGAGACGTAGGTTGGTGTGGGGATGATATAAGATGTGGTTATATCTCCTTCCCGCGCACACTTTGTAACCCTCGTTAGTCGGGTGCTGGAACAACTGGTAGATGGCGCCACATCAAACTAATAAAAGATCTCTTGTCAGCACACCTTAAGCTTCAGAATCTCATCTTTATAAAAGTGACACTAAACTCTGGAATTAAATCTTAAAAATCCATTCAAGTCCCTTAACTATTAATAAAAGTGTATCTAGTCTGTGAAGGTTCTCATTCATCCAGGTCATGGTATATCTGTAAAAAAGAAATCAAGGCAACAGATTCTGAATTGAGAAAGGTGGTCGGATGATCAGTGAAACGTCTTCAAGAAAAAAATACGGCAAGTCCAGTTGCCTTGATTTATTTTTTACAAAAGTGTATACTTATTTGTGTATCACTCCTCCAATCATCTCTGACACTGTCCTTCCTTCTGGAGGGGGGCTACTTCTGTTCCCCATGGTCCCTGTGTGGGTTGTAAAGTTGTCACCGCTCCAAGCTCGCTTTTGGGATTGGATACCTGATGTCCTGATCTACCAACTGGATGCGGGAGTATTTCCAACATCCAGTTGGTAGATCAGGACCTAAATGAGGACTATGGGGTAAGTGTTTTTCCCCATAGTTCTCTTAAAGGAGAACTATGGGGTCAGGGCTTTTCCCCATAGTTCTCCTTAGGGTAACAGGAGGACACAAACTAGCGTCCTCCCGTCACCCTAAGCTCAGTATATAGGGAGCTACAGCTCGCGGTATACTGAGACGCCGCAGCCGGAGCGGATCCCGACATCGATGTTGAGATCCGCCCAGCTGCGTGAGTGACAGCTGGCTCTGCCTATCTAGAGGCAGAGCCAGCTGTACCCGCCCTCTCCCCCGTCTGTTCCGCCAGTCAGCGCTGGAGGATCAGAGCGGGGAGGGGGGGAATCCATCCCCTCCCCTGTCATGGCAGAGAGCCGTGACAGGATCGAGAGGTGAGCGAACGCCGGCATGTGTTCGCTCACCTCCCGATCTACTGAGCCGACCTGTGACAGTCTCATTGTCACAGGTCA
Organism: Nanorana parkeri; assembly: GCF_000935625.1. Taxonomy (NCBI): domain Eukaryota; kingdom Metazoa; phylum Chordata; class Amphibia; order Anura; family Dicroglossidae; genus Nanorana; species Nanorana parkeri. The sequence continues at coordinate 182,070 of NW_017308470.1, read as the reverse complement.
GCTAGAACTATGAGGTGAGTGAAAAGCTCTCACCTCATAGTTCTCCTTTTAGGGTCACGGGGGGACATGTAAGGTCTACGGGGTGTCGTATGTAGTCTAATGTTTAACCTCTGCACATAGGAAGGATTCTTTACAATAAGAGCTTTGCAGGTGTGGAATTCCAAAGGAACTAGATAACTCTGTAGATTCCTCTAAAAAAATAAGGTTATGTTTCTAAACACAGAGAATATAACTGGCTGTGAAAGTCTGTGGGACATGCTGGTCAAATACATTCCCTGTATTGCAGAAATTGACCAAAACTAAAAGTCAACTGAAGACAGATGTCCAAAAGCATATCTGTATTACTATACTAATGTGCCAAGGTCCTCGGGGATAGCACCATACACCCCTTACATATAAAAATAAGTGGGGTCCGTAAAGAGATATCCCCCTATGTAAGGTCCTGGATATTGTTTTAAATTTTTTGTCAATTACGATGCTGATTGTTATTTGAGTTATTTTGTTGTGTTTTTGGGTGCATTGCCTAACTATGATTCTGAATTGAGAAAGGTGGTCGGATGATCAGTGAAACGTCTTCAAGAAAAAAATACGGCAAGTCCAGTTGCCTTGATTTATTTTTTACAAAAGTGTATACTTATTTGTGTATCACTCCTCCAATCATCTCTGACACTGTCCTTCCTTCTGGAGGGGGGCTACTTCTGTTCCCCATGGTCCCTGTGTGGGTTGTAAAGTTGTCACCGCTCCAAGCTCGCTTTTGGGATTGGATACCTGATGTCCTGATCTACCAACTGGATGCGGGAGTATTTCCAACATCCAGTTGGTAGATCAGGACCTAAATGAGGACTATGGGGTAAGTGTTTTTCCCCATAGTTCTCTTAAAGGAGAACTATGGGGTCAGGGCTTTTCCCCATAGTTCTCCTTAGGGTAACAGGAGGACACAAACTAGCGTCCTCCCGTCACCCTAAGCTCAGTATATAGGGAGCTACAGCTCGCGGTATACTGAGACGCCGCAGCCGGAGCGGATCCCGACATCGATGTTGAGATCCGCCCAGCTGCGTGAGTGACAGCTGGCTCTGCCTATCTAGAGGCAGAGCCAGCTGTACCCGCCCTCTCCCCCGTCTGTTCCGCCAGTCAGCGCTGGAGGATCAGAGCGGGGAGGGGGGGAATCCATCCCCTCCCCTGTCATGGCAGAGAGCCGTGACAGGATCGAGAGGTGAGCGAACGCCGGCATGTGTTCGCTCACCTCCCGATCTACTGAGCCGACCTGTGACAGTCTCATTGTCACAGGTCAGCTAGAACTATGAGGTGAGTGAAAAGCTCTCACCTCATAGTTCTCCTTTTAGGGTCACGGGGGGACATGTAAGGTCTACGGGGTGTCGTATGTAGTCTAATGTTTAACCTCTGCACATAGGAAGGATTCTTTACAATAAGAGCTTTGCAGGTGTGGAATTCCAAAGGAACTAGATAACTCTGTAGATTCCTCTAAAAAAATAAGGTTATGTTTCTAAACACAGAGAATATAACTGGCTGTGAAAGTCTGTGGGACATGCTGGTCAAATACATTCCCTGTATTGCAGAAATTGACCAAAACTAAAAGTCAACTGAAGACAGATGTCCAAAAGCATATCTGTATTACTATACTAATGTGCCAAGGTCCTCGGGGATAGCACCATACACCCCTTACATATAAAAATAAGTGGGGTCCGTAAAGAGATATCCCCCTATGTAAGGTCCTGGATATTGTTTTAAATTTTTTGTCAATTACGATGCTGATTGTTATTTGAGTTATTTTGTTGTGTTTTTGGGTGCATTGCCTAACTAGGCGACGGATACACGCTGTATTCGATCACTATGTAGATGTATTAGAAGCAATCCACATTGTGTATATATATATGTTACGATCACAGGCAAATGTTTATCTGAATGTTTTCAGTTTTTGTATTGTTGGAAAACCCAATAAAAACTTTTCTGATAAAAAAATAAATAAAAATAAGTGGGGTCCAGAAGTAAGCCTCTCATATACTGTATCATAAAACCAGACATACTTATAGGTTCATTAAAGACACACGTTAACTGGTAAAAGGTTTGCCGCGCTTTACCTCAAGAACTTCCTCATAGGTCATACAGTCTCTTGGTAATCGGCACCAACACAAATAAACATTCATCGTACGTTATCAATCGAACGGTCCCAACATAAAGGAACGCGGTACTTCATAGGTGAGTACTGCCGCAACGGCTCATATTCTCAACACGTTTCCCTAAGGATGGAGGTGATATGAGCCAGCACGTAAATCAGACCCAATGGTAAAAACATATGAGTGCAACATTTTTGGGGGGGCCACAGGAAGGTGACATGCTTAAATGGAAACGCCTACCAGGATGACCCTGTAATGAAACTCTTCAGAGTACCCCCTCCATCATGGCAGAGCTGCCAAAAAATGTATCTGACTGATTTGCTAAAAATTTGTATCCAGCGCCTCGCCTTCATTTACTTGTGTTTTCAATGAGAGTGATTGTCAATTGGTTCTCCACCAGAGAATGTTAAGTGAAAGAAACCTTTACTGCTTTAAAAATGGACCTCTTATGTGTTATATAGTTACACAGTTAGGTTGAAAAAAAAACACAAGTCCATTGGGTTCAACCAAAAGAATACCAATAGGGTTGCATTAATGAATGGCGGTTGAGAGAAACATGGTGCTGCCATTCCTGATCTTCTTTTAAAAATGCTAGGTGCCCGGCTCTCCCTGCTTTCATTTCTGAGTCAGTGACTTGGAACATGAATGCAGCAAGTGAAGTGAGAACACTTGCTTTGCGTGCTTGATCCAATCAGAGTATCAGGAAATCCCAAAGTTGATGGATCGGTGTGACAGCCATGTAGATGGAGATGCAAGAATAAAAGCCCAATGCAGGTTCTATCCCTTACCCAACGCAGGTTCTAGTCCTTATCCCTTACCCAACGCAGGTTCTATCCCTTACCCAATGCAAGATCTATCTCTTATCCCTTACCCAATGCAGGTTCTATCCATTATCCTTTACCCAACGCAGGTTCTATCCCTTATCCCTTACCCAATGCAAGATCTATCCCGTATCCCTTACCCAATGCAGGTTATATCCCTCTTCCCTTACCCAACGCAGGTTCTATCCCTTACCCAATGCAAGATCTATCTCTTATCCCTTACCCAATGCAGGTTCTATCCATTATCCTTTACCCAACGCAGGTTCTATCCCTTATCCCTTACCCAATGCAAGATCTATCCCGTATCCCTTACCCAATGCAGGTTATATCCCTCTTCCCTTACCCAACGCAGGTTCTATCCCTTTTCCCTTACCCAATGCAGGTTCTATCCCTTACCCAATGCAGGTTCTATCCCTTACCCAATGCAGGATCTATCCCTTACCCAACGCAGGTTCTATCCCTTTTCCCTTACCCAATGCAGGTTCTATCCCTTACCCAATGCAGGTTCTATCCCTTACCCAATGCAGGATCTATCCCTTACCCAACGCAGGTTCTATCCCTTTTCCCTTACCCAATGCAGGTTCTATCCCTTACCCAATGCAGGTTCTATCCCTTACCCAATGCAGGATCTATCCCTTACCCAACGCAGGTTCTATCCCTTTTCCCTTACCCAATGCAGGTTCTATCCCTTACCCAATGCAGGTTCTATCCCTTACCCAATGCAGGATCTATCCCTTACCCAACGCAGGTTCTATCCCTTTTCCCTTACCCAATGCAGGTTCTATCCCTTACCCAATGCAGGTTCTATCCCTTACCCAATGCAGGATCTATCCCTTACCCAACGCAGGTTCTATCCCTTTTCCCTTACCCAATGCAGGTTCTATCCCTTACCCAATGCAGGTTCTATCCCTTACCCAACGCAGGTTCTATCCCTTTTCCCTTACCCAACGCAGGTCCTATTCCTTTTCCCTTACCCAATGCAGGTTCTATCCCTTACCCAATGCAGGATCTATACCTTATCCTTTACCCAACGCAGGTTCTATCCCTTTTCCCTTACCCAACGCAGGTTCTATCCCATAACTTCACTTCCAGGAGTAAAGAATTTTGGGGTTTATATTAAACCTGCTCAGTTATTGTGGCCAACTGCTCACCTGAGACTCGCCCCCAGCCCTGACCTGTCTGCTGAATGGTCAAGTAGGTGACAAGCTTACCTGAGGCCATCAAGGTCAGCAGCACAGCGAGCGTCCCCATTGGTGCAGAGTGGAGGGTGATGAGCCGAGGACAGATTTCTCTCTTCCTGAATCTCAGCTTCTATTGAAAGTTCTCATTCCTGGAATGATGTATTTATGATACGCCGTCCTCGGGTTTCTCCTCTTGTGTAGCCGGATGGAACCTTAACCCCCCATAAAGTGACACCTATAAACAAAGCACTAAAAGGGCAAACAAATTGTAAAATGATTTAACCCTTTCAGCTGACGCAGCTCTCATTACTGATTTTCACTTGTTGAGTTTCCGTTGTGGAAAAAAAAAGACTTTGAAGGTCGTTCACTAAAGAGCCGAAGGATAAAGCTGTAGCTTCGGCTAATCCTTTAGCTCACTATGGCCACCAGAGCCCTTCGGGTTCAGCCGGATCGAGGGGCTGCTGTACGGGTCATTCACAATATGCACAATAGCCCATACAGCACCCGAAGGCAGCCGAACGGCTCAGCCGGGCCGGACGCATATGCTTCGGCTTGGCTGTACTGAACACACAGCCGAAGCAGGGGGAGAATTGTCTGCTGAAGGTCTGCCGAATGGTTCTCCCCGCAATAATCTAAACAAAGAGGAAAAAAACAAAAAACAGCGTGTTGCCCCCTCCCGATCCATACCAGACCCTTTAAGTCTGTTAGGATAGTTAGGAGGGACCCCCCCGAGTTAAAAATAAAATAAAAGTGTTTGAGGTTCCCTCCCAAATTCATTCCAGGCCCTTAAGGTCCGGCAGGAATTTTAAGGAGGAACTCCACTCCCAAAACATTTGGGGGGAAAAAAGTGGGGTCACCCCTAAATTTCCCAACCAGACCCTTAATCCGAGCACAGGCCCGGCAGGGCAGGAAAGAGGGGGACAATTCATTGGCCTGTCATTGAATGACAACAAATGGGCAGAGCTGGTGGTGACGTTATGGCCGACACCGCCAATTTGTTTTCATTTGGCCAGGACCTGTGGGAAGAGTTTGGCGGACAAATGAAAAACAGCGAGGCGGAGCTAGAGGTGAAGTCACTGCTAGCTCCACCCAATTGTTTATATTTTTTCTTCATCTGTCAGAATGTCATTTTGCGGCGGGAATTTGTTGCGTGCAGACGGGTCGGCGGGCGTCAGGTTTTTTTTCAATTTCGAGGAGTCATTGTCGTCGTGGACAATGCTTGATGTAGTGATTGACTTTTGGATTACCGCGGTGGATCCATTTAAAAAAATGTGGGTGTTTTTTATTTTTTTTATTAAAGGAATTGTCAAAAAAACCTTTGTTTTTTTTCAATTAAATGATTTTTTCTTAAAGTCTGGTGTGTTTATTTACTTTTTACTTTTAACCCTGTAGTGAATGAGTAGGGGTACAAGTACCCCCCCTGGTGAATGAGTACAAGTACCCCTTACTCATTCACAAGGGGGGGGCAGCATCTAGGTGCTCCCTTTATGAAGGGGGTCCCCCCGATGCACATAAGCCCCCCTGCCCCCAGACTCCCCACAACCAACCGTCCAGGGCTTGTGGGAAAGAGGCCCTTGTCCCTATCGGCACAGGGACAAGGTGCTTTTCCAGGGGGGACCCAGGAAAAGCACCCTCCCAATGCCGCTCGCTCATCCCCCCCTTTTCTGCCAGGCCTGTGCTCGGATTAAGGGTCTGGTTGGGAATTTGGGGGGGCATGTTTCTTTCCTAATTTTTGGGGGTGGAGTTCCCACTTAAAATTCCTACCAGACCTAAAGGTGTCCGCAATCACTTGATCTTACTGTGTATGTTTTCACTCTTGTTAGGTGTGTTCCTTTTGTCCTCTGAGTCCCTGTAACCTTGCACAACATTTTTTCTTCTTTTGTGTAAACTTGTATTGTTTCTGTATATAGTGACATGTCAGGAATTTACTCATAACGTTACTGGACAGTTTACTTTAATCCCGGGAAAATGTTAATCTATTATTGCCAGCGTTGGCCTCTTTTTTCATATCTCCATGATAGTGAACTGTCTACCCCATCATGGGTGAGACTCTTTTTATCTCCCCAGACAATGGCCACTGGTCGGACAGGTTGGGTGCTCTACATCTTTAGTCTTCCTCACAATACAGATTAATTGCTCCATTTTCACCGAAACTCCTTCAGAACAAGGTCAGGTTCAGAGTCTTTGTTGGAACAAAAGCTTTGCGGTCCTGCCCATGTCATAGACCCTGATTGTCTTTGTGAAGATGTTCACAAATGGCTGCCGGGATCTGAAGTAGGTCTTGATGTGGTTAAAGTAAAGTCTGAACAGTCCTGACATTGTACAATTACGACACTGAGTACTGAACTCCACCCTGGTCTACACACTGTTCCCTAGGAGTAATCATGTAGGACTTGTGTTCTATAGTTGTATAGTTTATGTCTTTATTGCATGGTTTTTAAAAATATGAGACTTCTGATGTTACTGGACACTTTTATCCATTTTATAGCTGTTGGTAATTATGCTGAACAATCTTTTTTTTCTAGTCGTAGAAGGCTACAAATAGAGGCGTCAACCCAACTGCTATAGTTCCCAACTGTCCCTGGTTTAGAACCTAATCCCACCGTCCTGCTTTCCTACTCAGGTGCCCCTCTTTTTGGTGTGATGTATAGAACTCTATCATTAATGAATTATTTCAGTATTAAAAGTGTTATAATGCCCCAAACCAGGGGTAGCCAAACTCCGGCCCCCCAGCTGTGGTGAAACTACAAATCCCATGATGCATCTCTCTCCAGGAGTCATGTCTGTAGCTTTGAGAATCTTGCAATGCCACATGGGATTTGTAGTTCCATCACAGCTGGAGGGCCGGAGTTTGGCTACCCCTGCCCCAAACCTTTCCTCCAACCAAGTATTTCTGTTAGGATCCAGAGCGCCTCCAGGTGGCGCTGGAGCTAAGCCCTGCAGTTTCTGTACTCACCTGCAGGTGTCTCCAGGCAGCCAGGAACTGTTAGGTACCGGACCTCCACTGGGTGGTGCTGGAAACTGCAACTCCAGTGCTCACCTGCGGGTATCTCCCAGCTGCAAGCACTTAGCCATCACCTGGTGCTTCCTGGGAGGGTACTTATAGGAGAACTATGGGGTTAAGGCTTTTCCCCATAGTTCTCCTTAGGGTAACGGGAGGACACAAACTAGCGTCCTCCCGTCACCCTAGGCTCAGTATATAGGGAGCTACAGCTCGCGGTATACTGAGACGCCGCAGCTGAAGCGGATCCCGACAATTGTGCCGGGATCCGCCCAGCTGCGTGACTGACAGCTGGCTCTGCCTATCTAGAGGCAGAGCCAGCTGTACCTGCCCCCTCCCCCATACATTCCGCCAGTCAGTGCTGGCGGATCGGAGCGGGGAGAGGGGAATCCAGCCCCTCCCCTGTCACGGCAGGTGAGCGAACGCCGGTATGTGTTCGCTCTGTTCCCGAGTCCTGTGACCTGCTTCTGTTCCCGAGTTCTGTAACCTGCTTCTGTTCCTGTGTCCTGTAACCTGCTTCTGTTCCCGAGTCCTGTAACCTTCTTCTGTTCCTGTGTCCTGTAACCTGCTTCTGTTCCCAAGTCCTGTAAACCTGCTTCTGTTCCCAAGTCCTGTAACCTGCTTCTGTTCCTGAGTCCTGTGACCTGCTTCTGTTCCTGAATCCTGTTGCCCTGCTCCCCAGGTTTTCCTGCCCTGTTATACCCTGTGTGGGTGTTCTGTGGTTTGCTCATAGCTTTGGTTACTTTATGTTATCCATTTGTACGTGCTTGGTTTGTGTTATGTTTTGCTCCTTATAATAAACGGTATATCATCCCCCCGCAGCTACCTCCTCATGTATCACTGGCCCCTCCCCTTTTAGATTGTAAGCCCTCAGGGGCAGGGCCCTCCTTGCCATCTTGTCTTGAATTGTATTGTGACTGTAATGTCTTCCTTATATTGTAAAGCGCTGTGCAAACTATTGGCGCTATATAAATACTATGTAATAACAATAATAATAATCATACATTCTGCCTTGTCCTGTGTGGTCACACGTGTTTGGTCTGCCTGTGCGGGTACCTGCGCAGGTGTGGGGTCACCTGTGCCGGTATCCCTGACAATTTCATTTATTTTTTAAAAGCCGGTATAAAGGAAAAGTAGCAGTGAGGACATGAACTTGTTAATCAATCATTGTTGTGCACTTCATGGTCTACATCAAGGGTAGCGACCTTGGCACTCCAGCTGATATGGAACTACAAGTCCCACGAGGCATTACAAGCATGAACCGCCACAGGCACGACTCCCAGAGGCAGAGCAATGATGGCATTGGTGGTTTCACCACAGCTGGAGTGCCGACATTGACTACCCCTGGTCTATATAATGGGGGCATGGAAGAGCGTATGCTTATGTACTGTGATAATTCGGGGAATATAGCACAATGATAAGCACTAAGTGACCACTCCTGAAGCCGACTTTAACATAAAAGGACAGTCTTTATTCATTCAAAAGGTCAACAGTCCATGAACATCACAACATAACTTGCTTTTCTTCAGCATAAACAAAGCATAACAGTTCATTGGACTCTCATTAACACATCATGTTTTGGGTCTCACCGACATCTGGCTGTCCCATACACTCCCAGTGTTATAGTCCCAGGACTTACCCTGGATTTACCGTCCTCAGCAGTTTCCCTCAGCTCCAAGACTTTTGGTATTCACCCTCGCGGGTCACTGTCCCTCTCTGTCTTCCCGACAGGGATCTCAGGGTCACCGACCCTCTGGACCTCTCCAGCCTTCCTGGCTGTGTCACCTTGTGCTCATGCACGCAGCAGAGTCTACCTGTCATCGTGTGCCTCTTGCATACCCACAACTCTCCCTAAGGCTGGGCACACACCTTACAACCATCGCAAGACTTTTATCTTGCGATGGTTGTAAGGTACTTAAAAAAACGTACGATCTGCCTATCTTGCATTGGCAGATCGTACTTGCGATGATTCCAAGCCACGCCCCCTGAGGGGCGGGCTTCCGATGACCGCAATGCCGAACGGGCAGTGTGCGCTTGCGCACACCGGCCCGTACGGCTGTTATCGTACGGACAAGCCACAAACCAGCCGAACATAGTACGACGCTCGGCGGGTTTTCGAACATGTCCGTAAGTTCAAAGTCGTGCGACCTTACAGTAGTAGAGGTCGCACGGCTTCCACACACCTTACGATAATCGTACGATCGCGGGATTTCCCGCGATTATCGTACGATTATCGTAAGGTGTGTGGGGACCTTAAAGCAATGGGCTGGCTTCCTAATAAGGCCGCTCTCAGCCACCTGATCAGCTCAACCTGGCAACTGGCAACACCTGGCCCCAGGACTGGAGATCCCGTCCCACTATAGTCTGGAAAACCTGGAAGGATTTGAACAGCCAGTTCCTCCTCTCCAAAGGTATTCACATTGTGGAACCTCTCAGCCCCTCTGGCTGAGAGTCCTGGGCGCCAAAGTTGCCATACTACACCGTGGCATTGCCATGCACTGCCACAGTACTTTCAGCAAAAAAGGTGTCCTTCCCTTACATCTCAGAAAGTTGGGAGGTATGCTTCCACACAGGGGATAAGGATCTTTATTGTAGCCATGTGACAGTTGATATCAATGAAATAACGGCCGAAATGAAGAAAATAAGCTTTGTGAATTGACCCCAATGTAGGATGTAGTCAACATAATCCCATCTCACTCCATGCTGGAATGGGCCCTGAGTTTTTTCCAGGGTGCTGTAACAACTCCAGACTGGTATCAGCATAGACTATGGATGAGATATGTCACCAGCACACCCACAGGCCTGTTGCAAAGTCCAAAGCTTTTAACTGAAAAATCACATAGAAGTGCAATGTGTCAAGGCCACGCAGGGCCCCTTCACTCAGGCACATGATGCAAATTATAACACCCCTACTTTTTCGCCTCTGCTCGTTCACATCTGTGCATTGTGGTGCTCTAAAACCCATCGACATTGTGATACACAGGCAAGGTGTGTTGGGACATCGTTCAAAATGAAGAGCACCCCAATGCACCACAAAATAAATGCCACTGAGTCACACCTTGTATTGTGCGTTACCCTTCATTGAGGTGACACGCAGCTAAACCTCCGTTATCGCAATGGATAGTTACGAATTTGGTCTTAGTGGTTGGAGAATCGGTTCCCTTAAAGCAGTGATTCTCAACCCATGTAACCTCAAGACCCACATGTTGTCCTCGCTCATTAAGTCGTGACCCAAGTTGCACTGCAATGGAACGCAGTGTGGGCTGCTGTGCTGGGACTGAGCTCCATCCATATGTGCATCCACTTGTACAGCTTGCTTGCACGCCCTGTGGAGGTGCCAGGAGCCAGAATGTGATGTCACTCCAGCCCAGGCACCTCTACAGGGTACGCAAGTGAGCTGTAAGCAATGCAATGCAAGTATGGATGGAGCTCCCTCGCAGCCATACCCCCAGCCCACCTCAAGCTGACACTCCGGCGCCGAGCAGCATACATTGAATGGCTGCTTGGCACGAGAACTGACAGTGCTGCGCTAGGGGGAGGCTGAGGAACCTCTCACCTAGAAAAGTGGAAGACACACGGGGACCCACTGAACACGGGGCCACCAGTTGAGAACCAAGGCCTTAAAGTATAAGGTTTCCAAACAATAAACATATCAGAAGCTCCCAAATTCAGCGATCTGTTACACTTTTATTTCACTGTTATTTTAGGTCACATGACAGCCGGTCCCTTACTAGCACATGTTCCCGTCCAGGCAGTGGACAGGCTCTTAGGAAGCTCCTGCGCCAGCTTTCTCCAACACTGGATTACATCTAACCCGGGAGGAAAGGAGAAGCAGTAGGCCACACATGTATTGTTAATGGACGCATTGATGATGTCATCATTTAGATGAATGGGAAGGGAAAGATCTGAGGGCCAGCAACATTGCAAATTCAGCAGCGGGGCCATGGTGTTGTCAGCCGAGCACAGGAAATGATGCCACAACAGGAGGACTGGCAGGATCAATAAGGAAATGAAGAGGACATTAAAGATAGCATATTTAAGATGATAATGGTAAAGGATTATTGTTTGTTTAAGGAAAGGTTGTGTTTTGCCTGGAGTTCCACTTTAAAGATAACTCCAGGCTCCTCCCACAGATGTGTGTGTGTGTCCCATTCTCTCCTGAAACTTAATCCTCCTGTCCCATCGCACTCCTGACCGGACAAAAACCCAAATCCAACTGGGTGGGTAGATAGATTAAAGTAGTCACTCGCACTCCATGATATTAAAGTCAATGCTGTTTATTGACTGAGATAACACACATCTCCTTAGCGACGTTTCGAGACCATGCGGTCCCGTCCTCCCGTCCTCTCTCCTGAGGCTCCTCCACAATTTATGTTTTTTTCTTTGAGTATACCAATTTTTTTCCAGTGCCTTCTGGCCGGTCATGTGACATGCGGGCTCCTGTACTCTCCCGGTCTTCCCCAGTGGTGGCTGGTCCTCAGAAATGTAATCATATCAGTGCTACTCTGTATGGATACACTGTGAAGCCGGGCATCATGCAAACCAGAAGACTGAGGACATCTGGTGGCGAAAAAAGAGTACTACAGGGAAAACGGGGGATTGAAGATGAGTACTGAGGCCTGAGCTGGTGTTCTTTTTTTTAATTTCCAGACAAATCTGGGTGAAATCGGAAATGGATACCGGAGATATCAGCTATCAGTAAATGATCCCTGCTCCAAAGACATCCTCTTCTTATTGCTTTCACTTACAGTATTGCTGATGAATAATTAAAGTGTATCTCAAGGCAAACCCTTTTAGTTTTGCATAGATTTAGGAAGGGTTAGACTTTTTTTGCAGTCTGAGTCCCCATTGGGCACATTCACTCCTCTTTTTTGTACTGGTGACCATTGTACTATAAAAAGACATATAATGGGAAATCCAACATTTTTGTGTTGTCCCCAGGACATGAGCTGAGTGGAATTCTTCCATTGGGGACACCTGCCTAGGAGGTTGAATTACCCTCACTTTGGTAGATTTGCTCTAACTTCCTGGTGTGTCCCTGGTTCAGGAAGTGAATGGAAATTTCCCAAATGGTACCCAGAGTAGGGATGTTAACCTATTTATCCAAAACTTTAAAAAAATAAGTTTGGGGTTCTGTAACGAGCCCCTGCTCGCTCGGTTAACTGTAACAGTTCAATGTCCAGAATCATCCCCCTTCAGTGCTCCTGGAGTCACAGCCTGTACCTATAATACACACAGGGCCATCCAAATGTAATGCCAGGGAACATGTACAGTACATCCCTCCACACATAAACCTGGTAGAATGGTCCATTGTAACCCCAAGAGGTCCGAGGGGGTCCAAGAGGTCCGAGGGGGGTCTCCATAGTTCTGGGTCCATAGTCAGTTGGAAGGAGGCTAGCCCCCAGGCTCCTCCAACAGCACCAGTGACGGTTCAGTCCGTCACAGGTTCACATACACTTCAATGTTATTATACAGTCAATAGCAGTGTAGGGATCTTTAAGGACCATTGGTATGGTGAATTATGGACAGTTTATTAATTTTGGAGGAACATAGTGCAGAGTGATTGTTCTGCTTTGAATGGAACTCTTCCCATCCTGACCTTTTTGTGCGTTATGGGTCAGACAAAGGTGGTTTAGAGTCTTGGAAGTGTGTTCTTCGTACAGAATGGTTAGTCATTGAACACTTGTAGGTCACCTTTCACTCCCGATCCCACCCTCAGTGTGCAACTGCTCTTTTTACATAGTCGTTCTTTTTTACATAGTATTTGAGGTTGAATAAAGACACAAGTCCATCAAGTCCAACCTATTGCATGCATGTATATGGTTCTGCTGATGTGTGCGTATGTATAGGTCTCGTTCTTAAGTGTACCTGTACCCCTGTATATCACGGTCCCTAAGGAAATTGTCCAAAAGCTTCTTGAACGATTCCACACTATCAGCTGAAATCACGGCATGTGGCAGCGAGTTCCAGACCCTAACCGCCCCAACTGAGAAGGACCTCCTGCGCCCCTTGTGCTGAAATTTTTCTCCACCAATTTTAGGTGGTGGCCTCTCATCCTTGTCATGGAGTTAATTGTAAAAAGTTTATTGCTGATGTTGCTATCACCATTGAACATTTTGTACATGAAAATCATATCTCCCCCTTAATCTCCTCACTTCCAGCGTGAACATGTTTAGATTTAGTAGCCTCGTCTCATAGCTCTGGTCCTCCATCCCCTTAATAAGTTTGGTTGCCTTCCTCTGGACTCTCTCCAGTTCCAGGACACCCTTTCTGTGGACTGGTGCCCAAAACTGGACCGCGTACTCCAGATGAGGCCGAACCAGTGATCTATATAGTGGCAGAATTATAGACTTGTCCCTGCAAAACATTCCCCTCTTAATACAGGACAGGACCCTGCTAGCTTTGCTTACAGCAGCCTGGCACTGCAAGCTATTTATCAACCTGCGATCTACAATGACCCCCAAATCTTTTTCCATTTCTGACTTCCCTAGTGGAGTTCCCATTAATGTGTATTCTACTTGCCTATTTTTAACCCCAAAGTGCATTACTATACATTTATCGACATTAAACCTCATCTGCCTTATAGGTGCCCCTCCCCCTATTTTATCCAGGTCCTCCTGTAATGTTATAATGCCTATGTCCATTTCTTTTACCCTCCTGATTTTGGTATCATCAGCAAACACTGAAACATGGCTATTCACACCCTCCCCAATGTCGTTAATAAACAGGTTGCTCCTTCACCAACCAATCAATCAATCAGCAGTCTGGGGGAGTTGTGACTAGTATAACCACTGAAACCATTAGCATGCATGTACTCCATATAGAAATATATGTGATTCTAGGTCAACTTTATCCTTTTATTTGTAATTCTGGGTTCACAGGTCAGTGTGGAACCATAAGGACAAATATACAATTCTAGTCCAGACATAAGTACAAACCAGCTGCTATAGCAAAATGGAAAATGTAATCCTAAAACTATCTTTCTATTGAAATTGGGTTGGTTGCTAAAATAACAACACCTTGCCATTGCTGGTTCCTCCACCATGGTGGAGAAGCTGTACGGTGCTGACTGAGAAGAGCATTTTTGAGCAGCAATTGACATCATAGTAGGTATCTGCTGCTTTTTTCAGTATGGTTAGGATATGTTTTTTCTTCTTCTGATGGTGACGATGGTTTCTGGTTATTGGTAAGTCAGCAGAAAGCCAACTAGTACCAGGAGCATCCAGGGGTGGAATGAAAGGTTAGCAGCCCCATCAATGACCATGCCATCTGTGAAGTATTCTCCACATGTCTTTGTTGGTGGAGGGATATCTGGCACATCATTGAACGCTACTTGCAGGTGAGTGCTGATCCAGTCTTGATAGGCTGTGACAAGGGTGTATACCCCAGGGCGGTAATAGTAGGCGCAGCCTTCTCCCCAGCTTACAACCCCAATCTGGTACCAAGCATCCTGGACTTTACACACCAGAGGTCCTCCTGAGTCACCCTGGAAGACATCAACAGGCAGCAGTTATTATAAACAGTCTATCTATCTATCTATCTATTTTCCAGCAGTGACTTAGCAATTCAGTAAACTCTGCTCCCCCTCTTCTCCAAGCAGCAATTCAGCAGCGCAGCTCAACCAGCTTTCCCCTTGTAGCAGTAACTCAGCAGCCCAGTTCCTCTTCCACCCCTCCACCCCAGCAGTGACTGAGCAGCTCAGCATCCCCTGATCTCCCTTTCAACAGTGACTCTGCAGCTCACCTTGTCCCATCTCCTAACAGTGACCCTGCAGCTCAGCTCATCTCCCAGCAGTGACCCATAAGCACAAATCACCCCGCTCCTGTCCCCAGCAGGGGCTCAGCAGCTTAGCTCCTTCTGCTCCGTCCTCCCAGCAGTGATTTATTGCGCTGTAGCCAATGCGCTCAGTTACACAATGTGATAACTCATGACTGTAAATATGGAGCTTACCTGGCAGGAATCCTTCAGTCCATTTATATAGCCAGCACATAGCTTGTCATCCTGGATAATTACGGTACTAGAACTTTCAGAGGACCACTTGTGGTACATCAGGTCACATGTCTTTGAATCAATTAGGGGAACCATGACTTTCTGAAGGGTGCCATTAGCAGGATGTGGCCCTTGTGAGAAACCATGGAAACAAGATCATTATACAAAGATATATAAAGAATACTTTACTGTATCTTGTGCAGGAAAATAGAGAAATGTCATCTACTAAAATCAAGGTTAGTCCATTAGTATGATTAGTTTTATCTCTCCCACCAGC
>NW_017308470.1:162499-166650 GCF_000935625.1 Nanorana parkeri | reverse complement strand
GGCCACCGAAACATATCGCCCGAAAATGGCACTTTTGGCTAAATGCCAGAAGTGCCATTTTCCTGCCGATATAGCGGAGCATCCGCACTTTCTTTCCTCCCCGCTGGGCGCTGCTCTGTGTCCCAGCGGGGAGGAGAGAAACTGTGACAGCCGGCCAAGCGATGTGGGAGGAGAGCGCTGTGAGCGGCCGGCGTCCCTCCTCCCACACCGCACAGCCTCCTATCACAGTCCGACAGAGTGTTGCGTGGGCGGAGACAGCCAGCGCTGTCACAGGAGGCTCATCTCTCCTCCCCGCACCCTTCGCTCAGCCTCCTGTGACAGCGTGTCAGAGAGGAGAGTAAGTGCAAACACTCAGCGTTCAGTGATCGCTGAGTGTTTGTAGATAATTGAGGACATGGTATGGTTACTATATCCTCAATTATGAATGAATGGGAAGTGATCTACATCACTTCCTGTTCATTCATGATTGTGGTTATAGTAAACACACAATGTTCTCAAGTTATGAATGAACAGGAACACTCAGTATAGATGATTCCTGCTTATTGATAACAGGCTATGCAGAAAAAGAGATTGAGGACGTTGTGTAATAAATAAAAATAAATATTAAAAAATGAAAAAGTTTATAAAAATAAATAAAAAAATATTATTTTTTTTTAAATTAAATAAAAAACATTTTCGGTTTTGGTCTGACAATTTTTTTTTATTTCGGTTTTGAAATTTCCATTTCGGTGCACCTCTAAATAATAATAATAATCATTGTCGTCATCACATCTTGTAGACTGCTATGGGAATGGGAAGTAACGGAATACGTTGTATAGTATACATCTGATTCTTACTTTTGCAAAAGAAAAAAATATTTGCTATTTGGTCATGTAAAGGATCTCTATAAACAGCTGGAAGTGGACATGAGGAATCAGCAAAAGGTCGACACATTCTCTGCAGGTCTTTAAACAAAGCATTTTAGCGTCCAGGAAAATTAAGGAAACCTAATCACTGCCAGGATTTGTGGGCGACCATGAAAGATTGGGCTACAGGAGGGGTACACCAGATGGTTTCCTCATGGAACTGGAGAAGAAAGCAGCCCATGTGGTCTTCACCAAACAATTTCCTCTGTAAAGTAATAATGAACATTTGATAAAATTCATCATCAATGATACAAAATGAGCCACAGTCCAGTCAACAAATAATAAAGCAGGAGAGGCATCATTTATAAATCTAATGAGAAATGCTGAAGAAAAGTTGGTGTATAGCCTCCAACAAAACACATTGAGCCTCATGCTCATGTTCTGGAGAAGTCTTGGATATCCTGAAGCTTGTATAAGTTCACCAGAAAAAGTTATTATCTTAAAATGCATTGATCTTTGAGACCAACCTTTGTAGTCTGACCAACTTACCCTCAAACGATGTTGTACCCCAGCCGGTCACCCAACAATCCATGCCACAGGGGAAGATGACGGAGGAAGATGGCAGACAGATGGGCATGATGTATTGACTATAAGTAACAGGATAGGCCAACTTCACCAGAGCGATGTCCCCGATGGACGTCGTGCTGGTGTATTGGTTGTTTAAGATGATAGTTTCTATGTCGGAAACAACCATATGAGGTGTATTCACATCCAGCTGGTGCAGGCCAAGGTGAACTTGGTAATCCTCTGGCAGTTTTGACCTGGGATAAAAGACATGCCATGACCATATTTTTAATTAATTTCCAGAGTTACCATACCTATATGAGTAAATGTTCAGTATATACTGTGTGTGCGTGCGTGCGTGCGTGCGTGCGTGCGTGCGTGCGTGTGTACAAAGTACAAAACATTTCCTGAGAGCTGATCTTGTCACAGCAACTGTTTGGTAATGATGCAAACTAAACATAAGCTGGCCATGCACTGCCCAAATTTCCTTCAAGGCCTACTGACTCCGACGAGCTGTATGTAGCCCTGCCACCACCATAAAAACTTAACAAAATTATAATAATCACTTGACGTTAGTCAAAGGAGCCAGGTGGAAAGCTGTTGACTGGACAGTGATGAGAGCCAATCAACAGGCAGCCGTGGGTGTCAGAAGAAAATATCCCGGCAGGGGAGATTTGTCCATCCCCACTTTTTAAGATCCTCCAGAGGGCCTCCGATCCTTACTAGTACAGGGCTGCTGCCAAAGGCTGTAATTGACAGCTCACTAGGCTGTCAATTACAAAGCCTGACCTGGCCCTCTGCGCCCACAGCCCACCCATCTCCATGATGTTTCACAGGGACCAACCTGATGTTCAGTTGCCAGTCCTCCTCCCAGTAACAGTGTAAGCCCACCTTTAGCTGCAGACATCATCACCTACAGTAGCCCGCCTACCCTCTTCGTCCTTCTAGGACAGTGGTGGCGAACCTTGGCACTCCAGCTGTTTTGGAACTACAAGTCCCATGAGGCATTGCAAGGCTCTGACAGCCACAGACATAACTCCCAGAGGCAGATGCATGTTGTAATTTGTAGTTTTGGCGCAGCTGGAGTGCCAAGGTTCGCCACCACTGTTCTAGGAGAACAATCAGTCAAAGCAAGTAGGGATGTAAAACCCTGGTATTTCTGATGGGGCAGGAATAGGGACTGAACTCTACACTGTGCTACTGTCCACTGGCATGTCCGATGTTGAATGCTTGTAAATTGACATTTAATGTGGAATAAGTTGCTGAATCCTGTCATAAAGTTGACACTTAATGTGGAAAGGGTTGCTGGCTCCTGCCACAAAAAATGTACATATTCCTAACAAACAGTAAATGAGGTTTAAAGTAAGCTATCACTGACTTCTGTAGCTGCAGGAACAGTGGAGTAATTTATCCTCAAAGCTCAAAACAAAGACCCTTTTTCAGTTCGTTTCTAATAGCTTACAGCACGCGCTGGCTGTTTACATCAGAGGACTGAGGACAGGCTGCCAAGTCCCTGACAAATATGGGGGAAGGAGCTGAAATGTCACTGCCCTTGGGGATGACTTTCTCCACAATGACTATAGCTACAGAGCTCAGTGATGGATTTTCTATTTCTAAGCTTCTTCACTGTTCCTTAAGACCATGCAAATATGTGAAGGTCCATAGCTTGGCCACAGGTTCCCTTTACTACAAGCAACCAATGGGAATCTGTAGCTCACCAAAAAGATGTTATCATAGATTGAAAATACAAATCAGAATACTCACTGAGAGAAGCAGTGCGTTGCAGTCAGCACCCATTGTGAGGAGATCAGGGAACCGCCACAAATAGGCCGACCGGCCAGGTAGAGGCTGACCTGCCAGGGCCACTCGCCTTCCACAGAATCCGTGCCTCCAACAATTCTACCGGAGACCCCCGGGGTGCCGCACACAGAGTTATCTGCAGCGGACCCCAGACCAGACAACGCTGCGTGAGAGTGAAAACATAAGAGATTGAGGTTTTTTTGCTTATAATCTAATAAAGAGAACTTTATATTTTGTTCACAAGAATGTGAGTGCGAGCCGACCGAGCAGAATCCTGTTTATAATTCTCCAAATAAATTGACCATAATGGCCCATCGGCGAAAATGCCATTTCATTGAGTTCCAGTCTCTGCTCTTGTAGTTTTTGATGCAAGCTACCCACCTAATTTATACAGGACATCTTCTTGCTTTCCTGGTCCCATCCTACGTTAGAATAGGACCATAAAGACCATAAATAAGATTGTGCCTACTTTATGTTTTGTGATGAAGTATATATAACCTTATTTAATATTAAAGTGACATTAAACCCTCAGATTTTGTAACATAAACCAATACTGTAATGTGCGCCTTACTGTAATCCATGGTTGTTTCCCTTCTCTTTGCTGCTCTTCCTTTTAAATCCTCATGTCTTCTCATGCTTGGGGAGAACTTCCCTTTGCAGCTGAGTGCCTCTTCCTGTAGTGCTGGCTCAGGTTGTGAACCTGCACACAGACACCGTGTACCCATTCCTGAGACAAGGCAGTCTGCTGCAAAACAGAAGTTCTCCCCAAGCATGAGAACAGATACAGATTTTAAAGGAAGAGCTGCAAAGAGAAGGGAAACTACCATGGATTACAGTAAGGCGCACATTACAGTATTGGTTCAAAAAATGTTAAAAAATCTGAGGGTTTAATGTCACTTTAAGTATTCCTATCAATGATGGAAAGAAACACATGTGGGCATC
>NW_017308470.1:159444-160554 GCF_000935625.1 Nanorana parkeri | reverse complement strand
GTGGTTGCTGCTGATAGTTTAGAGCAGGTGATGGATGCGTTGGTACATGCCTGTGAGCGGCTTTCTGTCCGGTTGCCAGGGAGCTGAGTGGGATGCTCTGGCTGGTGTCCCGCTGAGCTCCTGCCAACCAATGATGCCAGTGGGCTGGGCAGGACCGGATAGAGAGCCGCTCACAGGCAGGTCCCCCATCATCCATTGGGAAACCAGATAGAGCATACTGAGTGTCACATGCTGATGAGGGCTCTTAGCAATCAGGAACGCTGTGACAGAGCCTCTGACTCCCACCCGCCCCATTTGCCGCCCCCCTAATGAGATACAGCCTGAGGCGACCGCCTTGTTATAAGGACAGCCCTGGTGGCCATACATTTGAAAGGGCAAAGCCAACTCTTTGGCTCTGTCCCCTATAGGCACCTGTCTAAAGTGTATCTATAGCCAAAGCTTTTTCCTTTTAGTCTTGGATAGAATGGGGAAGGATTGAAACTCCTGGCAGGTTTTATTTTTGCCTGTTTGCCTGGAGAGAATGCTTTACTTCCTGTCTGGTTAAAAGATTGTCCCCAGGACAGGAAGTGCAGGGAAATCTCTCCAACAGCAACAGATACGGAAGTCATTTTCTTTTTTTTTATGTTTAGCACGGGAATGCTAGAACCCCTGCCAGCTTTTTATTGTTGTCTGGTCCCCTTTTGTAGATTCTCCCTCATTTCATGTCTGGCAAAATGTTGTCAGCAGGGCAGTAAGCGAGAGAGGTTCTAACCTCTCACCATTCAGTCCAAAACTAAAAAGAAAAAAAAAATGTGGTTATAAATATACTCAGAGTAAGCGCCACTGGCACCCGTGTTTGAGTTGCCAAATTGAACCACCCCACCAAGCATTTTAATTACAAAAACACAAATGTAAAATGTATGCAAACAATATGAAAAATGAAGCTAAAAGAAGGGAATAAAGGAGTTTATAAAAATATTTAAGGTTTAAAATGTTAAACTTTTAAAACACATTAGAGATAAGTACAAATTTTATTCTGCAAGTTGTCCCTTTAAAAACAGAGCTTCTGTTTCTGGTACAAGGCGTTTTCTAATTTGGTGCTACAAACACAAACTGAGGTAAATCTAAAAA
>NW_017308470.1:150230-159126 GCF_000935625.1 Nanorana parkeri | reverse complement strand
AAAAAAATATATATATATAAAAATAAATACATGTATATGAAAATATAAATAAATAATAATACTAATAAGGAAAGAAGGAAAGAAAGGAGTTAATAAAAACTAATTTGAGTTCACTAAAGGATTAATAATAAGGGGCTAAAATGTTGTCAGACAAAGTTTTTACTTAAAGGAGAACTATGAGGGGGGTGATTTCCACTCACCTCATAGTTCTAGCCGACCTGTGACAATGAGACTGTCACAGGTCGGCTCAGTAGATCGGGAGGTGAGCGAACACATACCAGGTTCGCTCACCTCTCGATCCTGTCACGGCTCTCTGCCGTGACAGGGGGAGGGTCTGGATTACCCCCTCTCCGATCCTCCAGCGCTGACTGGCGGAACGAACGGGGGAGGGGGCAGGTACAGCTGGCTCTGCCTCTAGATAGGCTGTAGCTCGCGGTATACTGAGCTTAGGGTAACGGGAGGACGCTAGTTTGCGTCCTCCCGTTACCCTAAGGAGAACTATGGGGAAAAACACTGACCCCATAGTTCTCCTTTAATTTTTTTTATTTTATTTACACGTCATGGTAAGTTTTAACTACGACAGTAACTTCTATTTATAAATGAACGCAGAGCATGAAATGAGCTGTCTAGCCCTCCCTTTGCATTAACTGGAGCTCTGTGACAGCCAGGGGATGAGGCGGGAGAAGCTTCTACCCCAGTAGCCCAAGGCAGGTGCCTCTTCTGCCTCGGTCTCGGGCCAGCCCTGGATACACTTTAACCATTCGAGTCCCTCCTTCCATTCTAAAATGGCACTGGGACAGTGGCTAGTTATCCCAGCTCCTGTGGTTCCCGGCCACCCCTAGCATTGAAACTACATTGTTATTTTTTAAAAGAATGGAATTCAGTAAAAAAAAAAAAAAAACTTCTACAGGATTTGTGTGAAAATACTGATTTGCTTACCTGCTGCCACTGCGATCATTATGGAAAGTGCCCCCATGTCTGTAGAAGACGGGGCGATCGGCCGGAGTCTCGCTGTGTCTTCACTCTCTGAAGGACAGAAGTTTCTATCTAGGAATCTCATCTTCTGTAAAGCTTCCTCATTCTTTAGAATAATAGGAATATGATGAACAGTTCCTCAGGTTTCTTCTCTTATGTAGCCAGCTGGGGACCTTTGTGAAGTTTATAGGACGCTTCACTCTATTATATACTTTAGAACAATTGGCCACATCAACAACAATTTAACCCTTTCGGTCCGCGGGAATCTTACCAGTACACTGACCCATGTGACTTCTCCTATAAAGTTAGGAGGACAGGTTTGAGTTTGGGTTTATATCAGGATTAAGGTTACTGTTAGGTTTAGAGATCACATTAGTGTCATATAACACTGGCCATCCGGTCACTGACCAGAACTCACCAGTGGAAGAATCATTTTGGGGGGCACCTGATCGTATGATTCACTCCTTGGCTGGCTGGAGGAGTGCGGCGGAGCTCAAATGCCAGCGATATTTTCCGATGGGATCGCCAGTGTAAAATGGGGCCCTTAGGATCAGGGTTAGTCATTTATTAACAAGAGCAGGCCCAGCATAGTTATAAGGGCCTTACCTAGCTCTAAGTACCTGAAATGAGACTGTAATGGCGAGGAGGCCTCCCTTGCACCTCGGGTCTTGAGGCCTCTGGGGATGGATACAGAGACCTGGCGTACACCGAGTGGCACGAGTGCCAGTGGTGAGGAGCACCGTGCAAGCCTAAATCCAAGATCCGCGCCGGGGTCAGTTCCAATCGGGCAATGAGGTACAAAAGGGCAAAGCAGAAGAATGGTCAATACACGAATCCGAGGTCAAGGGCAGGGAGCAGGCAAGAGTAGTCACGATGGTTCCGGGTCACAACATGTCCAACAAGATAACACAACAGCACAGGAACAAGGAGAGACTGAAGATAACCCAGCAATTCGGCAGTGTCCATGCTGGGTTTATATAGGGGAAGTGATGATTGAAGATAGGTCACTTCCTGTGCGCCTCCTTGGCGCGTTCCCGCTGCATCGACCCGCCTACGCATTCGCAGGTTGGCGCGCAGACGGGTACTTGGCGCATGCGCAGTTGGCGCAGCATTTTTCCCGTTCGTGCAATGACGCGCCCTTGGTGCATGAGCAGTCAGCACTGAACTCTTACAGTACCCAACGAAAAGAAAAACAATGCCGGCGCCTCCAGGTTCAAAGACAGGCCAGCTGTAACGATAATTGGAACACAAAAGAGGCAGCTCCCACCGGTCAGAAAGACCATCGATCTGGGAAACAAAGAACAAAACAGAGCGCCTCCATAGTGTAAAAGCGTAATTTATTTGTACGACACACAACTGAAATTGTACTTACAAAAAAGTTGGTGGTTAAAAGCATGTAAAAGTCGATGAAATGTAAAATCTCTAGCAGCGGGAGCCTGAAGGGATGAAACACATCAGCGTCCTCTGCCCCTGTGAGTTCAAAAGGTCTACGCGTTTCTACGCGTTTCAGGCGCACGCCCCTTCATCTACGCGTGCCCCTGAAACGCGTAGACCTTTTGAACTCACAGGGGCAGAGGACACTGATGTGTTTCATCCCTTCAGGCTCCCGCTGCTAGAGATTTTACATTTCATCGACTTTTACATGCTTTTAACCACCAACTTTTTTGTAAGTACAATTTCAGTTGTGTGTCGTACAAATAAATTACGCTTTTACACTATGGAGGTGCTCTGTTTTGTTCTTTGTCTTACAGTACCCATTAAAAAGCATCCTACCTAACTGTGGCCCCCAAAGCTCTTACTATAATGTGCAAATATCCAGGCCCGGATTCCCCACAAGCATGCTATCACACAGGAGCTAACAAGCACCTGTGTGATAGCATTTGGAGGTGACAGGTTCTCTTTATTGAACCTGTCACCTCCAAGACAGAAGTTCTAGCGCAGCATTGTGCTGGAACTCCTGTGACAAGTGAGAGGGGAAGACTGCTCTCCCCTCTCACTGTTTACACGGTGCGGCATGGTTACCAGGGATCCCAACCTGAAAAAAGCAATTTCAGGGAGGTGCCCTTCTC
This sequence comes from Nanorana parkeri, assembly GCF_000935625.1. Lineage (NCBI taxonomy): Eukaryota > Metazoa > Chordata > Amphibia > Anura > Dicroglossidae > Nanorana > Nanorana parkeri. Next base: position 156,082 of record NW_017308470.1, on the reverse strand, counting down.
ATTTCAGGGAGGTGCCCTTTGCCGAGAAAGGGGGGAGGAGAGAGCGCATTTGATTCTATAGTATCCACAAAGGGTTAACAGCACTCTCTCAACCCTGCAGCAGTAGATCTCAGTGCCTGTACCTGCTCTCAGTTGTAGTCTATGTCCGCCCTCTGTGTGCAGCAAGTAGCTTCCGAGAGCCAAGCCTCGTTCTGAGGCTACTCTAGAGATCACATGACCTTCCTCCAGGAGGCAAGCCTCACTCTGAAACCTTATCCACTGATATACCGGAAAGGTTTACTCAGAGTAAACCTTTCAGGGAGAAAATGCCTCTCTCGCGGACATCAGGGAGCTGCTGTCCAAAAGAGGGAGACTCCCTGAACATCAGGGAGACTTGAGATCCCTGCACAAGGCCATTGCGCAACCTGGCCTTGGGGCAGCAGGGAGAGTAAATCCGGCCCTGCAAATATCCCTGTCCCTCACAGTGATTACCTTCTGTGTCACTTGCCCCTCCTTCTAGATTGTAAGCAGGGTCCTTCTAATCTTTCTGTGTGGTATTGCAATTGTACTTGTGCTGTCTCCCTGTGTGTTGTAAAGAGCTGAGCAAATTGTTGGCGCTATATAAATCTTGTATAATAGGGATACCGATACCGAGTATTTCTTACTCGCCCAAATGTTCTCGATGCTTATCCTGATACCGGGACATCGGGTATCAGGGAGCATTGCGGAGAGTCATCACACAGGAAGCCGGCTTCATGATCCCTCGTTACCAGGGAGCATGGAGCTGGCTTCCTAGCCAATCAGGAAGCCAGAGAGCGGGTAATGACTGGCCCACCAGCTTCCCACTTTGTGACGAGGGAGCATGGAGCCGGCTTCGCAGCCCTTCAGGAAGCCAGGCGGCGTGTGAGGACTCATCACCCTCCTGATTGGTCGAGAAGATGGCCAATCAGGAAGCGGTGTGGCGAGTTATTACCCGCCCCTGGTTTCCTGATTGGCCAGAAAGCCAGCTCCATGCTAGACATGTGCGATTTGTTTTTGGAAAAATTAGTTTTTCGGCTTTTCGTTTCTTCGGAGATTCGGATGTATCCGAATTTCCGAATAACAGAAATGACGATTGAAAACTAATCTGAATTTCCTGAAAACGCAATTTGGGACGAAAAATTTTCGTTTGTGGACGAATTTTCGTTGCAGCAAAGTGACATCATTTTTTTTTTTTATTTCAATGTCACTTTGCTGCAACGAAATGAACAAAACGAAAAACAAATACTCGTACAGACAACCGCTTATGAATTTCGTCCGAATCCAAATCCCAAAACGAAATGACATTCGGACCCGAATCCCGAAATAACGCAAAATCCGAATCAAAACTAAACGAATGTTTTGCTGGTGCACATGTCTACTCCATGCTTCCTCGTCACCAACAATTGGGATTAGTCCCATTGCAGTAAAGACAACTACTTTTTTGTTACCGAAGTGCTGAGGTGACGAGGGAGCATGCAGCCAGCTTCCCGGCCAATCAGGAAGCCGGGTGGCGAGTCAATACATGCTGCCCGGCTTCCTTAACGGGACTTCCGGTATTGTTATTCGGTATCGTCGAGTACCGGAAAACAAATATCAGTACTCGCACTCGATACCGGAAAACCGATATCGGTGCATCCCTACTGAATAATAATAATGAGAACAATTGCGTTAAAGAAGAACTATGGGGTCAGGGCTTTTCCCCATAGTTCTCCTAAGGGTAACGGGAGGACACAAACTAGCGTCCTCCTGTCACCCTAGGCTCAGTATATAGGGAGCTACAGCTCGCGGTATACTGAGACGCCGCAGCCGGGACGGATCCCAACATTACTGTCAACATCCACCCAGCTGCGTGAGTGACAGCTGGCTCTGCCTATCTAGAGGCAGAGCCAGCTGTGCCCGCCCCCTCCCCCGTCCGTTCCGCCAGTCAGCGCTGGAGGATCGGAGCGGGGAGGCGTGGAATCCCTGCGGGGAGCCGAGAGTGACAGTCACAGCTCTCTGCAGGGAGATGATGGAGAAGTGAGCGAGCGGCGGTATGTGTTCCCTCACTTCCCGATCTATTGAGCCGACCTGTGACAGTTTCAGTGTCAGAAGTTATGGACACCGGTACTCCAAAGTAGAAAAACAACGTCTCTTTATTGACGTTTCATGCAACAGTAAACAGTACACTTATTGCAACGTTTCGGGGTCACACAGGATCCCCTTCATCAGGCAGAACAAGTTTCAGTGTCACACGTCGGCTCGAACTATGAGGGGAGTGATTTTCACTCGCCTCATAGTTCTCCTTTAATAAAGGGGGGACTCATTGCTATGGAAGCAGCTATAAGAAAACGGAGGTCTTGGTTTCAATAAATCATATTATTTAATTCTTCAAAGACAGGTCAGGAAACATTATGTCATCTGAATTTTTATTCATGAGGGCTTTTCATCTGATCGCAAAGCATATTTTTGGGTGCCCACGACGCTCTCCAGTCTCTAGTGTCTCGGGGAGAGGAAAAGGTCATTATCTGTACAACAAGAGTTAACAAATTGACTTACATAGTTCACATAGTTAAAGGAGAACTATGAGGGGTCCGATCCTCCAGCGCTGACTGGCGGAACGGACGGGGGAGGGGGCGGGTACAGCTGGCTCCGCCTCTAGATAGGCAGAGCCAGCTGTCACTCACGCAGCTGGGCGGATCTCGACATCGATGTCGGGATCCGCTCCGGCTGCGGCGTCTCAATATACCGCGAGCTGTAGCTCCCTATATACTGAGCTTAGGGTGACGGGAGGACGCTAGTTTGTGTCCTCCCGTTACCCTAAGGAGAACTATGGGGAAAAGCCCTGACCCCCATACTTCTCCTTTAAGACATAACTCAACAATATCTTCCAAATCTTGAAACTTTTCTACTTGGGATGGCCGTTACATAGGTTGAAGTACATGAGGTACAATTAAAAAAAACAAATATATATCCAATTAGTTCACCTAAAAAGAAAACATAAAAAGACACCGGATCCTACAGTGCAGAGAATCCTCAGACCAGTATTTTATTATGCAGAATTTGACAGATAATCCATTTCACAGATCTGACTTGTTTTTGCCATAGACACCCCCCCCCCTGGATAGACGTGAACCAGCTAAGGGACAATGTGATCCTCTTACCAGTCCACAGCCACATACCACAGTCAGAAGAAAGTGGCTTGGCACAAAGACTTATGGGTCTTAAATGACACAGATGCTGTTATGAAGAGTTCCTTTGTCATAGAACACCCATAGAACTGTTTGCTGGCCCCTCTGGGAGACAGGGGGCCCAATCGGTCAGAGAAGTTGAGCAGAGGAGAAAGCAGAAAGAAAGGGAAATGGTAAAAGGTGCATTTATAATGGGTGACCTTTCCACTGAGCTAAGTAAGCAAAAGCTCTAACTGGGCTACTGAACTTTGAGCATGACCAATCCTCAGACTTCCTGAAGGAGCCCCGTGGTGAGAGGATCTGAGTGGTCAGCAGTATCACGGTGTTGGAATATCTATTACATTATGTGTTTTATAGAAATAAACGGAGAATACAAGTTCCTTCCTGATGCCGACGACAGTTTTTTGGTTATAGATAGGTGAGCAGAAGAGAAGCCAAGACCAGGATCACCCAGTGATGGCGTGAAGGGCTGGCGGTCACTCCATTGTCCAGGTTATCTATGACGGTTCCGGGACCTCTTGTGACATTTGTGCTGGTGAAGTCTCTTCCGCACGTGTTGGTTGGTGAAGGAATTCCGGTCACATTGATGAATGGTACTTGGAGGTAACCGCTGATCCAGTCTTTATAGGCTGTCACAAGGGTGTACACCCCGGGGCGGTTTGGGGACGCACAACCGTCTCCCCAACTCACAACTCCAACTTGGTACCAGGCACCCTGAACTTTACACACCAGAGGTCCTCCGGAGTCACCCTGGAAGACATCAGTGTCCATCAGTTAGAATGTCAATTCTCTGCCTTCCTCTCTCTCCTTTTCTCTCTCCCTCCTTCTATCTATCCTTCTCCCTCTCCATCCTTCTATCTATCCTTCTCCCTCTCCCTCCTTCTATCTATCCTTCTCTCTCTCCCGCCCCCCTCTCTCTCTCCCCAGCCTCTTTGTCCTCTCTTGTGATCTTTGATGACACAGAGGTGACACTCCGGCCTGTGGGGAGAGATTCTCTCTCTGTGTTCTCTGGACACATCTATGGACTGCCGTGGTTGGGATCACACCGCTCACCTGGCAGGAGTCCTTCCGTCCATTTCTGTAGCCGGCACAGATCTTCTCCTCTTGGATGATGACGGTGCCAGAACTTACGGAGGAGTCCACATGATACATCTGGTCACATGTCTGGTAGTCGATTAAGGGAATCATGACTTCCTGGAGGATCCCATTAACGGGTCCGGACCCTGGAAATGGACACGTGGAAGCCAAAAGTTAGAAAAAATATTTCTTTAAATCCTATTCCTTTTATTATCATTCTTGTCATATAAGGCAATGTGCTCATGTGCTAAAGAAGAACATGCTGATAGAAGGAGAGAACAGAGTGACGGAGAGAGGAGCTCATCAGTCCGCTGCTTCTCTCTGTGCTGACCAGAGCGCAGAGGGGCGGCAGCGGTGACCTTTTCTGAGCTGACTTACCGTTAAAGACCGTGGCACCCCAGCCGGTCACCCAGCAGTCCATACCGCAGGGGAAGGTGACGGAGGAGGTGGGTAGACAGATGGGCATGATGTATTGGGTGAAAGTGATGGGATTGGCCAGCTTCACCAGAGCGATGTCCCCCACAGATCCCGTGTCTGTATAATTGCCGTCTACTATGATTGTTGCTACATCAGCAGCAACCGTGTGATTCGAGTTCACATCCAGCTGATTCAGGCCGAGATAAACCTTATAATCCGATGTCTGGACTGGCCTGGAACAAGGAAAATATTGTGTTTTATTGAGGTGCCACCTGCTGTTCAAGACAGAGTAATGCAGCTCAGACCACATACAGTATAACATGATGTCTGGGTGGCTTGTCCTGTGATTGATTTTGTCCAAGCAGGTGTTCATCAAGAATTCTGACTGAGAACGTATCTTCTCATAATCCCCGTTTAAAGTGTGTGCCAAGCCAAGACCATGTTTTAGCTTTGGACGGAGTGGAGAAGGATTAGAACTCCGGTTGAGTTTTACTGCTATCTGGCCCTTCATTAGAGGCATTTTGTCTCACTTCCTGTCCTGATGACCACAGTTTCACCAGACAGGAAGTGAAGGAAGATCCTCAACAGGGACACAGATATAAATAAATATATGACAGGGGTTCTGGCCTTACCCTACTCTGCTTATGAAGAAGCATTGTTATTTCTGCCTAAGTTGTACCTCCACATTCATTCTATTATACCTACCGACAGTATGGACCCGGATACTGGGATCAGAACCAGAATGGTAGCCATGAGGTTTGCCACCTTTTCTTCAAGTGAAACCCGAACACTCTAACACCGCACAGCAATTTGTTTTTGGGAAGATACAAGAGAGAGTGAGGAGAGACAGCCAGGAGAGAGAGCAAGGGGAGAGAAAGCAGAGACAGCCAAGAGAGAGAGAGTGAGGAGAGAGAGCCAAGAGAGAGAGCCAGGGGAGAGAGCCAGGAGAGAGAGGAGAGACAGCCAGGAGAGAGAGAGAGAGGAGAGACAACCAGGAGAGAGAGGAGAGGAGAGACAGCCAGGAGAGAGAGGAGAGGAGAGACAGCCAGGAGAGAGAGGAGAGGAGAGACAGCCAGGAGAGAGAGGAGAGACAGCCAGGGGAGAGAGGAGAGACAGCCAGGGGATAGAGAGAAGAGACAGCCAGGAGAGAGAGGAGAGGCAGCCAGGATAGAGAGGAGAGACAGCCAGGAG
>NW_017308470.1:138026-149907 GCF_000935625.1 Nanorana parkeri | reverse complement strand
GCCAGGGGATAGAGAGGAGAGACAGCCAGGGGATAGAGAGAAGAGACAGCCAGGAGAGAGAGGAGAGACAGCCAGGGGATAGAGAGGAGAGACAGCCAGGGGATAGAGTAGGAGAGACAGCCAGGGGATAGAGAGGAAAGACAGCCAGGAGAGTGAGGAGAGACAGCCAGGGGATAAAGAGGAGAGACAGCCAGGGGATAGAGAGGATAGACAGCCAGGAGATTGAGGAGAGACAGCCAGGGGATAAAGAGGAGAGACAGCCAGGGGATAGAGAGGAGAGACGGCCAGGAGAGAGAGGAGAGACAGCCAGGGGATAGAGAGGAGAGACAGCCAGGAGAGTGAGGAGAGAAAGCCAGAGGATAGAGAGGAGAGACAGCCAGGAGAGTGAGGAGAGACAGTCAGGGGATAGAGAGGAGAGAGAGCCAGGAGAGAGAGAGAGAGAGAGAGAGAGAGAGAGAGAGAGAGGAGAGGAGAGGAGAGGAGAGGCAGCCAGGAGAAAGTGAGGAGAGAGCCAGGAAAGAGAGTGAGGAGAGAGCCCTTTAAGACCAGGGATCTCAAGTCTCCCTGATGTTCAGGGAGTCTCCCTCTTTTGGACAGCAGCTCCCTGATGTCCGCGAGAGAGGCATTTTCTCCCTGAAAGGTTTACTCTGAGTAAGTAAGTAAGATATCAGTGGGTGAAGTTTCAGAGAGAGGCTTGCCTCTGTGTGCCTTTGCACAAAAAAGGTTGAAAAACACTGCTCTATGGGATCCTGGTGGGCCGGTCAGGTATGGCAATGCATACATACATTAGGCCAAGCTGGACCACTATAAGTATTCATCATACGTGAGTTACTCTGAATTTTGCTTGTTTTCGTTTCTTAGGTTAAAGTTCCGCTTTCGGAGCGTTGCAGATGCGGCTGAAAGAACCCGCCTCGCACTTCTACAAAATGTTTTCTTTTCCATGTCACATGATAGGATTTGAAGAACATGCGGCATACTCACGCTTTGAAGCAGTGCGCTGCACTCAGCACCCACTGGTCAGAGATCAGGGAACCTCCACAGTTGTGCTGGCCTTGAAAGTACAGACTGATCTGCCAGGGCCACTGGCCATCCACGGCATCTGTGCCACCAACAATTCTGCCGGAGACCCCCGGGGAGCCACACACCCAATTATCTGCTGCAGACAGTCCACAAAGTGCTGAAAAAAAAGAGAACCTCCAGGCATTTTAATACCTGAAATGCAACTACTGCAAGCAAACATCATATTTCATTTTTCTGAAGAGCCCGGTCCCATGTTCTGCAGCCTCCTGAATACCCAGCTTACTATTCGGAGCATTATCAATGGTATAACTATAGCAGCCCATACAGCGACTATGGGTGCCTGGGGGTGGCAGGGGGCTTATTAGGGTGATCTTTCAGCTCGTTTCAGCCTTCTCCAACCATTCAGTTGAACCGAAGGGCTGCTGTATGGGCTATTCACTATAGCCCATAAGGCAGCCGAGTTAGTATGGGGGGTAGTATGGGGTATAGTATGGGGGGTAGTATGGGGTATAGTATGGGGGGTAGTATGGGGTATAGTATGGGGGGTAGTATTGGGTATAGTATGGGGCTATAGTATGGGGTGTAGTATGGGGGGTAGTATGGGGTATAGTATGGGGGGTAGTATTGGGTATAGTATGTGGGGTGTAGTATAAGGGGACTGGACAGGTTCCAAAATGTCGCCACGCTTGATGATATGATCTGCTAGAATTAATAAAAGGATTTTGTTTTGAAAGAAGACTTGGAGTGCCGGTGACCATCTATTCTTTGACATAGTTACCTAGTTACCTAGTTACATAGTTACATAGTTACATAGTTAGTCAGATTGAATAAAGACACACGTCCATCGAGTTCCACCTAGTTTTCTGTCAGATGAAGTCACTGATTGGCAGAGCCAGAAGCCACGGGGGAAGCCGGGCTGACTTATCACCACGAAGATACCTCCACCCGCGCTGCTCGGCGTAGACGGGGAAATCAAATGATTTTCTTTCACGGATAGAATGGCTGAAATCCAAGCTGTCTATGCCCAGCCTGAGGGTGGCCGTACACTAGTAGATTTTCGAAAAGGACTTTCCTAAGAAAGATCTTTCGTTCGACTTTCTATTAGTTGATGAGAGCCAAATCGATCATCCATTTCGACCACTGTGAGGAAAAAAGGTCGAAGGAGCAGGATGGAAAATCTTTCTTAAGTGAACGAAATTCTAACAGAGAATGTGGATTTCTTTCGGGAAACTCCATTCATTCCAAAATCGAATGTTAAAATGAAACAAAATTTTGTTCGACTTTTGTCAAGTCTCTGATGGCGTTATCGGGCGGTGAAGAAAGATTTTTTGGTCGGAAATTCTACTAGTGTGTGGCCAGCTTTAGTGTCAGGAAGAAGATGACAGACTAATGTAGGTCCATTCACAGTGCAGGACTCAGCGACCCAACCCCTTATAGTTTCCCTTTATAAACACACTAAAAGAAAGGTTTAGAAATTGAACCAACGACATACAGGTGAAACTGGAATAATTAGAATATGGTGCAAAGTTCATTTATTTCACTAATGCAACTTAAAAGGTGAAACTAATATATGAGAGAGACTCATTACATGCAAAGCAAGATAATTCAAGCCGTGATTTGTCATCATTGTGATGATTATGGCTTACAGCTCATGAAAACCCCAAGAACCCCAAATCCACAACCTCAGAAAATGAGAATATTACATGCAATCAATAAAACAGGGATTGGTCATAGAACAATATCGGACCTCTGAAAAGTACCAGCATGCATATGTACTCAGTACTTGGTTTGGGCCCCTTTTGCAGCAATTACTGCCATTACTTTTGCATGATATTCTAATTATTCGAGTTTCACCTGTATAACAAAATGGGATTTTTAGATGAGCTGCATTTTCATTCAATACAATGTATATGTTTCAGGGCTCGTTCACACCATTTTGTGGTCCAGATCTGGAGCAGATCAGCAGACGCTGTGCAATGTGAGCAGCGCATTTTTGATGCATTTTTTCCGCGTTCCAGACGCATTCCCTTTTATTTTTTTGGGGGGGGGGGGGCGCTGTGAGCTTGCAGATTCCTGCTCTGAGGTCACTTCTGGCCTTCAACAAAAGTGGAGCAAGGATAAACTTTTTTTTTCAGTTAGCTGCAGTGCGGTGCATTTCCGGCACGCTTTTGTTGCTTTTTTGACACGTTGGTGCTCGTTCTTGTGTCCGGAACGCAAAGCACTGCGCTCGTGTGAACTGGAGCCCATAAAACAGACAGGGATACATTGTGATGCGCTTTTAGAGCAGGAGCGAACTGCTCTGGTCTGGACAGAATCCGGACATCGTGTGAACAAGCCCTTACTGCAGGGAAATGGACAGGTTTTCAATAGGCCCTTTGGGGTTACATTAGATGCTATGATTGGGGTGTCAGGGTCAGGTAAAGGTAAGTGTTAAGGGTAGAAAATATAACCACGAAAGAAGTGAATTTCTTCCCTTAGTTATGTTTTTGTCCTATAAGGTTCCATTTTAGTACATATTTTATATGTACCCAGATAGCAAGTAGACATGTGCACTGCCAAAAAATTTGTTTAGTTTCGTTTTGTTTTAAATTCGGATTTGTGTTATTTTGTTTTTCGGGATTCGGGTGTGAAAGTCAATTCGGATTCGGAATTCGGATTCGGACGAAATTCGTTACCTGTAGTTCGTTCGCACGTTCGTTTCGTTTTCGTTTCTTATGCGTTTCGTGCATTCGTTCGTTCGTTTGCAGCAAAGTGACATTTGAGGGGGAAAGCGATTTTCTCCAACGAACGAAACGAATAAGAAACGAAAACGAAACAAACGTTCGAACGAACTACCGCTACTGAATTTCGGAAACGGAAATACGGATTCGTTTGCATTCGTTATGTCTGTAATTCGGAATTTGGATACATCCGAATGTCCGAATTTCCGAAAATTCGTCCGAATTTCGATTCGGAACGAAACTAATCGCACATGTCTAATAGCAAGCAATTGAGCTGCAGGTTTGAAAATGACTTGCTAAACTATTGCAGACTTGCCGAGCTTCACCATTTAGTTGCACAATTACAGCGAGTCTGCATTGGAAGTCTCCAGACCGGCGAGCTTGCAGAGCTCTTGCTTAGACCTGCAGGACTCTTGCCGTAGACTTGCCGAGCAAATTTGCTACAAATTTAAAAAGTGTCGCCTAGAACTTGTGCTGCGAGTGTTCTGCAAGTCTACAACCTGCCAGGAATGTGCGCAGCAAGTTACCAAGAATTACAATTTCACCCTGACACAAGTTTGTGGCAAGTTATCCTTGCTATCTGGGTAGATTATTATTGAAGGGGGTTGGAACCAAAAACTAATAACCTGGGTGCTCAGAATTGGTGTAAAATGTCTCCGGTTCTTACGCAGTGACTGTATTTGTTCCTTGGATTTCAGTTTCCCACAGAGTCACATAATTCATAGAAGTGCCGGTCCTGTCTTCTAAAGCTGTGTAGCCCATGTGTCCCTTGCAACAAAGCTACAGCTAGAATTAAAACATCGTTAGGATTTACTCTAAAGGACTGAGAGTCTTACCTGCAGCCATCAAGACCAGCACAGCGGGTGCCACCATTTTCCGAGAGCGAAGAAAGATCAGCCCGAGCTCCTTCTCTGTCTGCGATCTGCGAAGGACTGAAGTCTATTTTCCTATCGCGCTTTGCTTAAAGAATAGTGCGCTGCTCGTGATGGACAGTCCTCTTAAGCTGGTGACAAAGGGTTTGACTCTCTTATTCTTATTCTTCCAATGCGAGCAAAACAAACATTCAGAAGACTCAGCCCAAAAAAATGCAACCCTTACACATGGAAGAATCTCGTGATTGTGTCATTTACTAACAATAATTTGACAGCATTTACCTTTGTGTTGCCACAGTGTAACTCTGTCGTTACCAGCCAGGCCCCCTGGCGTGCTTCTCCACCACCGCTGTGCTGCCCATTGGCAGGCTTTAGACAACACTCTCCATTGGTCCATGGTCATTCATCTAATCACTAGGGATGGAACATGTTAGACATGATTGGGCAGAGTCATCGTGACTTTGCCCAATCATGGCTCTATATTTGTACTGAGCCCTGATTGGCACAGTCTTGCCGTTTCTGACGGCGCAGTGCATTGTGGGATGTCCCGCGGTCGAACAGACCGCGGACATCCCATAATGTTCGGCGTTCGGCGAACGTTAGAACATGCTATGTTCGAGTCAAACATAGGTTCGACTCGAACGTGCAGCCCATCCCTACTAATCACCACTTATATTATTTGAGTTATGAAATAGTGAGTTGTATTTCTAAGCTGAGTTTTACACTATATGGCCCCAAGTCCGTGGACATCTGACCATGACACCTTGTTGGACAGTCTTTTCCAAAACCATTAATATACAGTTAGTCCTCCCACCCCTGTGTGGCTTTAACAGTCTTCCCCCACCCCCAAGAAGGCTTTCCCCAAGATTTTAGAGTGTGTGTCACGTACCTTGGTGTGAGCCTGAAGTGACGAGGACGGCCTTCCCTTGCAGCTCTCGTCTGAGCCGCACTGGCAGAGAGGGGCACAAGTTGATATGACTGCTGGACACACTGGATACGCTGATGCTGACAACAGGACGCCAGAGGCAGCTGGTGATCGATGGCAGATCGGACTACACTTCTGTGAGGAGCTGAAGCATAGTCAGGAACAAGCTAGATCGGTAACGTGCGGTCAGCGTTGATACATAAGCAGGAGACAGAAGCGAAGCCAGGAGCAGGCCGGGTCATACATTTGAGAGCAGAATGGTACCAAATCAGGAGGTAGAAGAAAGGAAGGCCTGAAGCAGAAAAAAATAAATAAAATAAGCGCAGGGCATACATGACTAGGTGTATAGGGGAGACAAGCTAAAAGGGTTAACGAGGGTTCGGTCTTGGGGACATGGTGACTTACCTGATTGGACAGGTCGAAAGGTGAGGTGGGGCTTGAACGGTGGTCTGAGGAGGAGGGTCTTCTCGGCAGCAGTTGGAGATTGTCTGAGGTAGAGTGAACTTCCCTCCCGCCCGCCCAAGGAATTTTGGTGTTAGTCCAGGTAGTTATGCGGTTGGGGTCTTTGGAGGCCATCAAATAATAGGTGCTGGTGGTTAAGGTTTGGGGACCTGTCTTGGTATGGGTCCTCTATGCATCTATTGATATTCGGAGTGTATGCGGCCAGTTGGTGGATGCCCCCGAGGCAGTGTGTTGCGGCTGGGGGCCTAACAGGTTGTAGTACTGCCGCAAGTAACGGATCAAAGGTGTGGCCTTCAAAGACCTGCAACTTTGTTCAGGTAATTCTGATAATTGTTTATATAGTATGTTTTATATATCAAAGTTGTTAATAAAAGGCCGCCAAGGCCATTTTATACCAATCTGGAGTGTGGTCTAGTTATTACTTACAAGGACAGGTGGTGGGTGGTCTTGGGGGCTTGTAGTGGAAAAGAATGGGGACATCTATGCTACCTCAGTCATGGTCAGGGACGAGCCGAGGTCACAAGGCAGGCAGCAAGCAGACAGAGTCAGGAATCAAGCTGTGTCAAATGGATATCAGAAACAGAATCACAGATGCAGAGTACAGCTGAAGATCTCTCAGCAAGGGGCAGATGCAGGAGCCATCTTTAAATAGCCCGCCTGGCACCAAAGACAGGCGTGCACACGCTACTGCACGTGCACATCGTTTTTTGCGCATGCGCATTACTAGCACCGTAGCGCAGAATACGCGCATCCGCATAGTTTCGTGCAGCAATCCGGCCAGAAGCTGTCCTATGGGTGCTGAATGATGTACCCTGACAGTGTGTTTGGTCGAATTCGTGCCAAATTTAGCCAAAAATAATATTTGTGATGTCAGTTACAGGTGGAAGAGAAGATTTGCCTCGCAATCAATGTTCCAATTTATCTAAAAGGGGCTCAGTAGGGTTGAGGTGAAGGAATGATGTAGGACACTTGTGTTCCTTCATACCAGACTAGTCAAACCATGTCTGCATGGAGCTGGGTTGGAGCACAGAGGTAAAGTCGTGCAGGGAGAGGAAAGGGGAAGTCCATGGTTGTGAGAAAGTTCTCTTTATTCTGTAATATAAACAGTCAGGGCCCTTCATTGGAAACATCTGAAGTCAATCATTTGAGTTGCATAATGAACCCTCACGGAGTCACTAAACAGCCCATTTCTAGAACATGGAAAATGTACTTACGTCACTTCTAAATAGTTTTGTAATCTTCTTTTCTTTTGCATTTCAATGAACGACCTTTAATTCCTTAATGCCATATGGCATGCGGTTTACTTTTGTCATGAATGTGTCTAGGTTTATTTTACAAACGGTTTCTACTGGTTGGACAGGTTGGGTTTAGGCTGTGCAGCTAGGATCACTGTAGCAGAGAAAAAGAAATGACCTGTAGCATTCCTGGTGCCGAGTGCATTGTGTGTACCTGACTCCCACCTATCCACCATTCCAGTGCCACTGACTGTGCACCTGACTCCCACCTATCCACCATGCCACTGACTGTGCACCTGACTCCCACCTACCCACCATTCCAGTGCCACTGACTGTGCACCTGACTCCCACCTACCCACCATTCCAGTGCCACTGACTGTGCACCTGACTCCCACCTACCCACCATTCCAGTGCCACTGACTGTGCACCTGACTCCCACCTATCCACCATTCCAGTGCCACTGACTGTGCACCTGACTCCCACCTATCCACCATTCCAGTGCCACTGACTGTGCACCTGACTCCCACCTACCCACCATTCCAGTGCCACTGACTGTGCACCTGACTCCCACCTATCCACCATTCCAGTGCCACTGACTGTGCACCTGACTCCCACCTATCCACCATTCCAGTGCCACTGACTGTGCACCTGACTCCCACCTACCCACCATTCCAGTGCCACTGACTGTGCACCTGACTCCCACCTACCCACCATTCCAGTGCCACTGACTGTGCACCTGACTCCCACCTATCCACCATTCCAGTGCCACTGACTGTGCACCTGACTCCCACCTATCCACCATTCCAGTGCCACTGACTGTGCACCTGACTCCCACCTACCCACCATTCCAGTGCCACTGACTGTGCACCTGACTCCCACCTATCCACCATTCCAGTGCCACTGACTGTGCACCTGACTCCCACCTATCCACCATTCCAGTGCCACTGACTGTGCACCTGACTCCCACCTACCCACCATTCCAGTGCCACTGACTGTGCACCTGACTCCCACCTACCCACCATTCCAGTGCCACTGACTGTGCACCTGACTCCCACCTATCCACCATTCCAGTGCCACTGACTGTGCACCTGACTCCCACCTATCCACCATTCCAGTGCCACTGACTGTGCACCTGACTCCCACCTACCCACCATTCCAGTGCCACTGACTGTGCACCTGACTCCCACCTATCCACCATTCCAGTGCCACTGACTGTGCACCTGACTCCCACCTATCCACCATTCCAGTGCCACTGACTGTGCACCTGACTCCCACCTACCCACCATTCCAGTGCCACTGACTGTGCACCTGACTCCCACCTACCCACCATTCCAGTGCCACTGACTGTGCACCTGACTCCCACCTATCCACCATTCCAGTGCCACTGACTGTGCACCTGACTCCCACCTATCCACCATTCCAGTGCCACTGACTGTGCACCTGACTCCCACCTACCCACCATTCCAGTGCCACTGACTGTGCACCTGACTCCCACCTATCCACCATTCCAGTGCCACTGACTGTGCACCTGACTCCCACCTATCCACCATTCCAGTGCCACTGACTGTGCACCTGACTCCCACCTACCCACCATTCCAGTGCCACTGACTGTGCACCTGACTCCCACCTACCCACCATTCCAGTGCCACTGACTGTGCACCTGACTCCCACCTATCCACCATTCCAGTGCCACTGACTGTGCACCTGACTCCCACCTATCCACCATTCCAGTGCCACTGACTGTGCACCTGACTCCCACCTACCCACCATTCCAGTGCCACTGACTGTGCACCTGACTCCCACCTATCCACCATTCCAGTGCCACTGACTGTGCACCTGACTCCCACCTATCCACCATTCCAGTGCCACTGACTGTGCACCTGACTCCCACCTACCCACCATTCCAGTGCCACTGACTGTGCACCTGACTCCCACCTACCCACCATTCCAGTGCCACTGACTGTGCACCTGACTCCCACCTATCCACCATTCCAGTGCCACTGACTGTGCACCTGACTCCCACCTATCCACCATTCCAGTGCCACTGACTGTGCACCTGACTCCCACCTACCCACCATTCCAGTGCCACTGACTGTGCACCTGACTCCCACCTATCCACCATTCCAGTGCCACTGACTGTGCACCTGACTCCCACCTATCCACCATTCCAGTGCCACTGACTGTGCACCTGACTCCCACCTACCCACCATTCCAGTGCCACTGACTGTGCACCTGACTCCCACCTACCCACCATTCCAGTGCCACTGACTGTGCACCTGACTCCCACCTATCCACCATTCCAGTGCCACTGACTGTGCACCTGACTCCCACCTATCCACCATTCCAGTGCCACTGACTGTGCACCTGACTCCCACCTATCCACCATTCCAGTGCCACTGACTGTGCACCTGACTCCCACCTACCCACCATTCCAGTGCCACTGACTGTGCACCTGACTCCCACCTACCCACCATTCCAGTGCCACTGACTGTGCACCTGACTCCCACCTATCCACCATTCCAGTGCCACTGACTGTGCACCTGACTCCCACCTACCCACCATTCCAGTGCCACTGACTGTGCACCTGACTCCCACCTACCCACCATTCCAGTGCCACTGACTGTGCACCTGACTCCCACCTATCCACCATTCCAGTGCCACTGACTGTGCACCTGACTCCCACCTATCCACCATTCCAGTGCCACTGACTGTGCACCTGACTCCCACCTACCCACCATTCCAGTGCCACTGACTGTGCACCTGACTCCCACCTACCCACCATTCCAGTGCCACTGACTGTGCACCTGACTCCCACCTATCCACCATTCCAGTGCCACTGACTGTGCACCTGACTCCCACCTACCCACCATTCCAGTGCCACTGACTGTGCACCTGACTCCCACCTATCCACCATTCCCATGCCACTGACTGTGCACCTGACTCCCACCTATCCACCATTCCAGTGCCACTGACTGTGCACCTGACTCCCACCTACCCACCATTCCAGTGCCACTGACTGTGCACCTGACTCCCACCTATCCACCATTCCAGTGCCACTGACTGTGCACCTGACTCCCACCTATCCACCATTCCAGTGCCACTGACTGTGCACCTGACTCCCACCTACCCACCATTCCAGTGCCACTGACTGTGCACCTGACTCCCACCTATCCACCATTCCAGTGCCACTGACTGTGCACCTGACTCCCACCTATCCACCATTCCAGTGCCACTGACTGTGCACCTGACTCCCACCTACCCACCATTCCAGTGCCACTGACTGTGCACCTGACTCCCACCTACCCACCATTCCAGTGCCACTGACTGTGCACCTGACTCCCACCTATCCACCATTCCAGTGCCACTGACTGTGCACCTGACTCCCACCTATCCACCATTCCAGTGCCACTGACTGTGCACCTGACTCCCACCTACCCACCATTCCAGTGCCACTGACTGTGCACCTGACTCCCACCTACCCACCATTCCAGTGCCACTGACTGTGCACCTGACTCCCACCTATCCACCATTCCAGTGCCACTGACTGTGCACCTGACTCCCACCTACCCACCATTCCAGTGCCACTGACTGTGCACCTGACTCCCACCTACCCACCATTCCAGTGCCACTGACTGTGCACCTGACTCCCACCTATCCACCATTCCAGTGCCACTGACTGTGCACCTGACTCCCACCTATCCACAGTGCCACTGACTGTGCACCTGACTCCCACCTACCCACCATTCCAGTGCCACTGACTGTGCACCTGACTCCCACCTATCCACCATTCCAGTGCCACTGACTGTGCACCTGACTCCCACCTATCCACCATGCCACTGACTGTGTACCTGACTCCCACCTACCCACCATTCCAGTGCCACTGACTGTGCACCTGACTCCCACCTACCCACCATTCCAGTGCCAATGACTGTGCACCTGACTCCCACCTACCCACCATTCCACTGCCACTGAATGTGCACCTGACTCCCACCTATCCACCATGCCACTGACTGTGCACCTGCCTCCCACCTATCCACCATTCCAGTGCCACTGACTGTGCACCTGACTCCCACCTACCCACCATTCCAGTGCCACTGACTGTGCACCTGACTCCCACCTACCCACCATTCCAGTGCTACTGACTGTGCACCTGACTCCCACCTACCCACCATTCCAGTGCTACTGACTGTGCACCTGACTCCCACCTATCCACCATTCCAGTGCCACTGACTGTGCACCTGACTCCCACCTATCCACCATTCCAGTGCCACTGACTGTGCACCTGACTCCCACCTACCCACCATTCCAGTGCCACTGACTGTGCACCTGACTCCCACCTATCCACCCTTCCAGTGACACTGACAGTGCGCGTGGATGCCACCTTTCCACTTCCACTTACAGGCACTGTGTCACTGGAATGGTGGAAAGGTGGGAGCCAGGTGCACACATCAACCATTTCATTGACACCAACTGCATAGATATACATACATACATAAAAAAAGATGCATATAAAGCAGTCAGCAGCTTCCATTAATGCTGAGGGAGCCTCTTCCCCTTCCTCCTGCCCATTGCTTCTTCTCTCAGTGCTGGAACAAGGCCATCTGGTGCCCAGGGCAACGATTTCAAACTGCCCCCCCCCCCCCCCCC
>NW_017308470.1:99367-137920 GCF_000935625.1 Nanorana parkeri | reverse complement strand
CCCCGGGCAAACATTTTAAACCCCCCCCCCCCCCCCTTCACAAGCATCAGTGTTATTGGATGCAATATTTACCCCCAGCATATCTGCCAGTGGAAGAAATAATAACCCCCAATTCTGGTGCCAGAGGACACAAAAATAACCCCCAACATTGGTTCCAATGGATGCAACAATAACCACCAGCATTGGTGGTCAGAGTCTTTAGTAATTAACTCCTTCCCCCCACCTTGCATTGGTGGCTGGTCAGTGGAAAATTACGATACAACTAACCAGCCACCAGTGCAAGAGGGAAGAGGTTAATTAATAATTATATTGGCCACCCATCAATGCAAGAGGTAAGGTGTTAATTAAACCCTTCCCTTGGATGTGCTAGGTGGTCAGTGGTATTGTGAACCTCTTTCCCTTCCCCCCACCCTTGCATTGGTGGTAGTGGCAGTACAGAGGGAAAATGCACTTACGTGTACACTGAAAATTCTGCTGGCACAGAACTCTAATTCATCTGTTGTGCAGAGACCACTTTGCCTCTGCCTGGCAGAGGACGCAGTAGTGTGCCTGGCCCTGGGTGCTGGCGTCTTAGTACTGTGTGACAGGGAATGCAGAGAGCATCCCCAATTGCACAGAGCACCACACTGCCCTCTGCAAGGCCCCCCACTACCTCCCTCTCTTGTTCTGGGTCTGCCTCCTCCTTTTTAGTCCTCCGCCTCCTCCCACCTGTGAAAACAAAGCGCAGCATGCTTATGAGAAACCTTGTGAGCTGTCACAAAGTTACACTGTTGCAGTCTGATCACTGGGGCAGGGGAGACTGAGGAAATGCTCCCCCCTGCCTGCAGCAGACTGATCACTGGGGGAGGGGGAGACTAGAAAATGCTTCATCCTGCCTGGATCAGACTGATCACTGGGGGAGGGGAGACTGAGGAAATGCTTCCTCCTGCCTGCAACAGACTGGTGACATCATCTCAGCCTATGGAAAGACACTCCCTTTTCATTAAATGTTTGAATTAATATTGTTCCTGTGTATTGTGATATATGAGTAATTGTTTCATGTAGATTTAGAAAGTCACTGATGGGGCCACTGTAAGTAATTGATTCCAAGTATCTGGTAATATAGTTTTAAAAAAAAGAGGCCAAAGGTGTATTGAAAGTTCTGCTTCCAGGAAGTGAGTTCTATAAAGCCAAGTCTGGGCAATAACCATCATTGCAAAGGTTGGGGTGTTCTAGGCTTCCAGGTTTCTAAAGGAGTGTAGGAAACTGCTGCATATCTACAAATTTGGGCAAGTTACCAGCTTAGTATCTGCATGCTTTTTTTTTTTTATTTGCCCAGTGCCCACAGATCCAATATCCGGTGTTCCTGTCGATGCAAAAGTCATTTTTCAACGAGAAAACATAATGTTGGTTGGGTCTAAATTCAACAAACTGACTATTCAGGCGCAAAATGACCCAGAGATTGAATATTGACCACATTTTGTTGCATCAGATCCAGAGATCCCGTATTTTTATTATTAAACCTTTACTTGAGATGTTGGAATTATAGGTCATTGGGGTACAGTACTAACAAATATATACTTCCAGTCACAATACAGTCTTCCTCTGATTGTAAATATAAAGGACCCTTCGGGGCAAAATGATGATTAATTATTAACATTGAACATAAATTAACACTTCAGTTATATAAGTTAATAAAAAAAAAAGATGTTTGTCCTTTAGGATCGATAAAAAAACATTGTGATGACAGTTCCTGGTTAAAGGTTAGTAAACAGAAGAGCAACAAGGCCCAGGATCGTCCAGTGGAGGTGGGAATGTCCAGTGGTGCCACCATTGCCAGTGTCATCTGTAATGATATTGACGTCTCTTCCACATGTCTTTGTTGGTGAGGGAATATCTGTCACGTTGTTGAACGTTACCTGCAGATAATGGCTGATCCAGTCTTGATAGGCCGTCACAAGAGTGTACACACCGGGGCGGTTTTGGTTGGCACAACCAACTCCCCAGCTTACGACTCCAATTTGGTACCAGACATCTTGGACTTTACACACCAGAGGGCCTCCAGAGTCACCCTGGAAGACATCCATATTCCTCAGTTAGATCTTTTTAATTATCTATCTACAGTATCTACCTACATTATATTGCCAAAAGTATTGGGCCCCTCCCCCTCCAAATCATTGCAAAGCGTGGGATGCCGTGGTGTAAAGCACGCCGCCACTGGACTCTAGTGGGGACGTGTTCTCTGGAGTGATGAATCACGCTTCTCTGTCCAGCAATCTGATGGACGTATCTTGGTTTGGCGGTTGTCAAGAGAACGGTACTTGCCTGACTGCATTGTGCCAAGTGTAAAGTTTGGTGGAGGGGGGATTATGGTGTGGGGTTGTTTTTCAGGGGTTGGGCTTGGCCCCTTAGATCCAGTGACAATTTCATGCTCCCAACTTTGTGGGAGGAGTTTGGGGATGGCCCCTTCCTGTTCCAACATGACTGCGCACCAGTGCACAAAGCAAGGTCCATAAAGACATGGATGGGGGAGTTTGGGGTGGAGGAACGCGACTGGCCGCACAGAGTCCTGACCTCAACCCCATAGAACACCTTTGGGATGAATAAGAGCGGAGACTGCGAGCCCGGCCTTCTCCCCGAACATCAGTACCTGACCTCACAAATGGTCCAACATTCCCATAGACACACTCCTAAACCTTGTGGACGCCTTCCCAGAAGAGGCAGAGCTGTTATATCGGCAAAGGGCGGAGCCAAACCAATACTGAACCCTACAGACTAAGACTGGGATGCCATTAAAGTTCATGTGCGTGTAAAGGGGTCCCAATACTTTTGGCAATATAGTGTATCTATCTGTTGGACACCTGACCATCACAGCTATGTCCCCCTCCTTTGTTACTATAACAGCCTCCACTCTAGGAAGGCTTTTCATGAGATTTTGAAGTGTGTCTGCGGGAATTGGTGTCTAATTAGCCAAAGGAGCAATCGTAAGGTAATTTGCTGATGTTGGACAGGAAGACCTGGCTTGTAATCAACATCTCAATTCATCCAGAAGGTGTTCAGTAGGGTTGAGGTCAGGGCCTCTCAAGTTCCTCCACGCCAGCCTGATCAAACTGTGTCTTTACAGAACCGGCTTTGTACACAAGCTGCAGTCATGCTGGAGCAGAAAAGGGCCTTCCCCAAACTGCTACCCCAGGGTCGGTTAAAATTACACAATTGTCTAAAATGACTTTGTATGCTGCAGTATTAAGAGTATCCGGTACTGGAAACATCGCTACTTAAAACTTTCATTTACATATATACCTTAATAGCCATAAAGGAGATAAGCCCATGTTATATGCACCAAATGCCTTGGCAAACTAAGTTTTACCTTGTAAAAGTAACAGAGCTGTGGGAGGAACCCAGCAGACCTAACCCACTACAGGCTGCCTGCAGAAAGCGACAGAAGGGGAAGATTTAAGACCAGCCATCCTGCAGAAGGAGAGAGAGCAGCAGTAGACATGTGCACTGCCAAAAAATTTGTTTAGTTTAGTTTAGTTTTAAATTCGGATTTGTGTTATTTCGTTTTTCGGGATTCGGGTGTGAAAGTCAATTCGGATTCGGAATTCGGATTCGGACGAAATTCGGTAGCGTTAGTTCGAACGTTCGTTTCGGTTTCTGTTCTTATTTGTTTCTTATTCGTTTTGTATTCGTTTCGTTCGTTCATTTGCAGCAAAGTGACATTTGAAGGGGGAAAAATATTTTTCTCCTCTAATGTCACTTTGCTCCAACGAACGAAACAAATAAGAAACGAATAAGAACAGAAAACGAAACGAACGTTCGAACTAACGCTACCGAATTTCGGAAATGGAAATTCGGATTCGTTTGCATTCGTTATGTCTGGAATTCGGATACATCCGAATGTCCGAATTTCCGAAAATTCGTCCGAATTTCGATTCGGAACGAAACGAATCGCACATGTCTAAGCAGCAGTGACCGGTCTTTCCTACAGGAATCTCCTACACAGGGGGAAAGTTTCACACTGGATTATTGCACGGATCTGGAAGAAATACACAAAACTCACCAAGATTCCAAAAAGAATGTACATGGTTTGTATGAGGACAATTTTTGTCTTATCTCAAAGTGATCTGTGCCTCTCATGTATCTCATGGCACCACTTACCACACAGGAGTCCTTCTGTCCATTTTTATATCCAGCACATATCTTCTCATCTTGAATAATGGCATTTCCTGAACTGTGAACATGATACATCTGGTCACATGTCTTGTAGTCGATGAGAGGAACCATGACCTTTTGAAGGATCCCATTAGCAGGCTGTGACCCTGGTGACACATATGGAACCGTAAGATAAAATATGTGTTTCATATGCTACTCCTTGGACTTTTGTTGCTTCTGGACTACATTAGGACAGAGATGGGTTACCCATAAAGCCGAAAAAGAATGTGGCTGGTGGGAACCTTGAGGATTTTAAAAATAGACATTTACAGGGTTATTCACCAAAGGGTGAGGAGTTTGGAGAAGGGAGGAGAAGTGAACAATCTAGGACAACATTGCTGAACTAGGAAAGTGAGCTGAATTGGAGAATTTTTCCAAATCAGCTATGTTGTCCTAGATTGTTCACTTCTCCGGCCTTCTCCAAACTCTTCACCCTTTTGTGAATAACCAAGTTAGTAATATGTAAGGTCATTGTCACTAGGGACAAGGCTACACAATGGACCCAGAAGCCACGCAAGGAAGTGAGATTTCATCAAATGAGAGGGAATGGTGGGTGCACATAAGCAGGACAGTCTTCCGGAAGGCTTTGAAGACCATTATGCCACCTGCAAAGAAATCTATTGAACTTTGAT
This sequence comes from Nanorana parkeri, assembly GCF_000935625.1. Lineage (NCBI taxonomy): Eukaryota > Metazoa > Chordata > Amphibia > Anura > Dicroglossidae > Nanorana > Nanorana parkeri. The sequence continues at coordinate 133,097 of NW_017308470.1, read as the reverse complement.
GATGATGATGATAAAGATTATATTGGGAGGTCTTAAACATACCATATGTTAAATATTTGTGGACACTTTGCCATCACCAACTTCTATACAGCCAAAATTATGTGGATATCCCTCCAAGCAATTGAGCTCAGGTTTTTCAAATGAAGAGTTCTATTAAAACTATTTCATACAAAGACATTATGGACAATTGTGCCATCGTGGTGGCTACAATTTGGGGAAGGTCCTTTTTCTGTTCCAGCATGACTGTGTCTCACAAAGCCAGCTCTATGAAGGCATGGTTTGATGAGTTGGTATAGAGGATCTAAAGGGGTCTTCACAGAGCTCTGACCTCAACCCTACTGAACAGCTTTGTATCATTTTGAATGCCAATTGTGAGCCTGGTCTTCTCATCCAACAGTACCTGATCACCAAAATGTTCTTTTGGCTGAAAGAACACAAATTCTCACAGACACACTTCAAAATCTTGTGAAAAACTTTCCCAGAAGAGTGGGGGTTGTTATATCTGGAAAAGTTGGGGGGCTCCCTATTAAAGCCCATGGTGTTGGAATGGGATGTTCAACAAGCTTATATAGTTGTGGTCAGATGTCCACATAATGTTGGCTTTATAGTGTATGTTTAGGCTTGGGCCACATCACTAGAAAAATGCAGTGGCCTAAGATGTATGAAAGTTTTGATGCAACCTTGTAACCTCACAGGCTTACCATTATAGGATGTTTTACCCCAACCAGTCGCCCAGCAGTCCATGCCACACGGAAAGGTGACAGAGGAAGATGGCAGACAGATTGGCATGATGTGTTGGGTGAAATTGACGGCATTGGCCAGCTTTAGAAGAGCAATGTCCCCAACTGATCCTGTGATTGTATATTTGCTGTTGAGAATGATTGATGTTATGTCAGAAGCAACTGTTTGATTTGTGATCACATCCAGCTGGTTCAGACCCAGATAAACTTTATAATCCTCCAGTCGTGGTGACCTGTGAATGGCACAAACATATTTAATATTGCAAAAGTGGCATCTAATGGTGGAGACCTTTTAAAAAAATGTATTATTTAGGGAGATTTCCCCTTACTTCTTCCATCTCAGAGTCACAACAGAAATCACTACAAGTGAGGGGAATACCTCTTACAAAGTTATCACCAGAATAGATGTCCCATTAAAAGATTTCCCCTTTCCTTATGCTCTGGTAACAAATTTTGGAATATACATCACTTTCTGTCTCATTGACAATAGTCACCAGGACAGATATAGAGGGTGACTAGTGGGACACAAACCGCAATAAAACATTGACAGGCACTCTGACCCTTACACACTCTAACCAAAATTTGTGGCAACATATACAGGTGAAACTCGAATAATTAGAATATCGTGCAAAAGTAATTGCAGTAAGTGCTGCAAAAGGGGCCCAAACCAAGTACTGAGTACATATGCATGCTTGTACTTTTCAGAGGTCCGATATTGTTCTATGTACAATCCGTGTTTTATTGATTGCATGTAATAATCTACTTTTTTGAGGTTGTGGATTTGGGGTTCTTGGGGTTTTCATGAGCTGTAAGCCATAATCATCACAATGATGACAAATCACGGCTTGAACTATCTTGATTTGCATGTAATGAGTCTCTCTCATATATTAGTTTCACCGCATAAGTTGCATTAGTGAAATAAATGAACTTTGCACGATATTCTAATTATCCGAGTTTCACCTGTACATTTTCACTTCTGCTTGCCTAAGGTTTCATACAGTCTGCAAAGCCATATGTTCTTCAGGAGGCACATCCTGTAATTGGTAGTCTTACAATTGATGTAAGGATGCCAGTTACACTGTCCTACATATACACTGTCTTACATATGGCCAGATGCCTCCTCTAGAGGCTATAAATATTTCTTTTAAATACAATAATGAAAAATGCAATGCATTGCGGTAATCTAGAAACCATTTTCAAGGGTCATTCTTTCAAAAAGTCATATATCGTATCGTTTTGAAAACAGAGTCAGGTGGAAGTCAGCCCATGGTTTCTTATAGGTCCTGGATAATTCAACAGGAGATCTCCTTGACATAATTTCCAGCTTTTTTCCTGTTCATCTGGAAGTTTCTGCCGATCTCTCCCACCCATTTCTGTGTGTCCCTGCTCCCATGAGGTGTCCCTGCCATCCTTTGTGAGTTCCTATTACATTCTCCATAGAAGACCATAAATTAAGATCCAACATGCATAATAGGAATCCCTCATCATAGCCACAGGAGGCTCATAGAGCTCACCAGTGAAGGTTAATTTCCAACATACACCAAACACTGCAATGCATTCTGGAGGGCTGGTCTTGTTAGAGAGAAAATAAAGAGGCAGTGAAGAGAGATTTGAAAAGGGACAACAGAAAACCAAGAGAAGAGACAGGGGAATTATGGCAGGGACTCTACAAAGGGGACAGATGGAAAGACCAAATGTGGGAAAAGGAAGGTAGAGACAAGACAAGAGGAAAGATGGAAAGACCAGGTGAGAGATGAAGAGAAGAAATGAGACAAGGGGAGAGATGGAAAGACCAAAGGTGAGAGAAGGAAAGAAGAGACAAGACAAAGGGAGAAATGGAAAGACCAAAGCTGAGAGAAGGAAGGTAGAGACAAGACAAGGGGATAATGGAAAGACCAAAGCTGAGAGATGAAGAGAAGAAATGAGACGAGGTGACAGATGTAAAGACCAAAGGTGAGAGAAGGAAAGTAGAGACAAGACAAGGGGAGAGATGGAAAGACCAAAGCTGAAAGAAGGAAGGTAGAGACAAGACAAGGGGATAATGGAAAGACCAAAGCTGAGAGATGAAGAGAAGAAATGAGACGAGGTGACAGATGTAAAGACCAAAGGTGAGAGAAGGAAAGTAGAGACAAGACAAGGGGAGAGATGTAAAGACCAAAGGTGAATGAAGAAGAGAAGGGGCACTATATCAGGAGATGAAAAAAAACAAAGTCGAGAGAAGACAGGAGACGCTACAAGGGAAGAGATGGAATGACTAAAGGTGAGAGAGGGAGAGAAGAGACAGTTCAAGGGGAGAGATTGACAGAAGAAAGGTGAATGAAGAAGAGAAGAGGCACTACATGGAGAGATGAAAAAAACAAAGTCGAGAAAAGACAGGCGATGCTACAAGGGAAGAGATTGAAAGACCAAAGGTGAGGAAGACAGAGAGGAGACAATGAAAAGTGAGAGAAGGAAAGACCAGAGGTGATAGAGAGGGACAGGAGAAGGGAAAATGTAGTGAAAAGACGCCAACCGAGAGTGAAGGAGTAGAAGGAGAGAGAGGATGAGAAATGAGGTATGGGCACAATGAAGGAAAGACCGGTTGAGCAGAACAGAGGTGAAACTAACAGAACATCTTTTACCCTTATCAAGAAAATAGTTTGTTTTTTTATTAGTAATTATAGGTGAACTTGAATGTACAAATGTAATAAAAAAAAAAGGAAAGAAAGTGTACTCACTCAGAGAAGCAATGGGTTGCACTCATCACCCACTGGGAGGAGATCAGGGAACCTCCACAGCTGTATTGACCTTTATAGTACAGACCGACCTGCCAGGGCCACTCGCCATTCACAGCATCCGTGCCACCAACAATTCTGCTGGAGACCCCCGGGGAGCCACATGCCAAACTATCTGCTGCAAACTCCAAACCAGACAACCCTATAGGAGGCCAGGGAAACAAAGCAGAATACATAGCTTTTCATACCAGATTCCACACAGAAAACTGCATTTTGTAAAGGATTGTTCATTGAAACACACACATGACAACCTGGATAATCCCTACCCTCCTTCCCTTTAAATGAGTTTGCTAAAATTCTTCCTGTTTTAAATGCATCACTTTGCATGCTCGTATCTCCTTTTGTGAAATTACTTGTTCTATTTGTTCAGTAACCAAACAGGCCTGGCCTTGTTCCCTTCACAAGGCTTTCATAAAAGGGCTGAGAATATATACAGTATCAGCTCTCAAAGCACACAACGATATAAACCAACATGTTGCCAGTGTGTACACTATACAAACGTTGTACAAACATTACGGGAGGGATCAGTCCGTAGAGGGCCCCATTCACATCTATGCAATTTAATCCACATTGATGAATATGCCATTGCTTTAAATGGTGGTAGTACAAATTCATGTTCTTCCCCGCCCCCCCAAAAAAAATTGAGAATTATGCTAGCTTGATGGTGTTATCTACCCACAGGTCAGAATTTCGAGAGCCCAATAAAAATAAAAATCCTTGACTCCACCATTTATAAACATAGACAACATAATGTCGTTTTCTGGAAAATTGAATTCACGTAATTCTGAACAATAAAATAAAATACAGATAATTTATAGAAATGGGCTAATCTACTGACCTGTGGTTATTATGACCAGCACAGCAAGCGTCCTCATTTCTGGTCCTGTATGGTCTGCAAATCCTGGAAATTAAATGGCTTCGGAAGATGGTACTCAAGTTTCTTCTCTTATATAGCCGTTGAATGTCTTATTCCTTTGTGAAGTGACAGTCAGATGCTTTGACACTAATACTTTGTCTTACTTGTTATTAAACCCAACACTCAGATCAAAACAATTTAACCCTTACGTTCGTTACACAGAATTTTTACTGTTCTGTGACTCATTGCTGGGAGTATTGGAGCCACAGACGTGCTTGAATCATGCATGCTTTACATCACTCCACTAGTCCCCTAAAGTCTTACATGTTCTCCACCTGTCTTCTGACCATCGGTGGTCTTTGGAGAAAATGTCAAGGTCTATGGTCTTTTAGCTGATAGAAAATTACATTATTTTAAACGCAAAAATTTGCAGCTTTACACTTTTTTAATCTGAATTTTATTTTTCTCCACTTCTGGTTCTGAACCTTCAGTCCTTCTGAACTGATTTGTAGTCCAGTCCTAGGTTGACGTCCATACATTTAGTACAGTGCATGAGCATTGTCACCCTAGAACAGTAAGGGGTTCATTTTACAAAAGTTGCACCTAGCATGTTGCTGGGCGGATGCTGTTCACATGGCACTGGTGCTCCTAGATCCTTGGTTCTCAACTGGTGGGTCATGACCCAAAAGTGGGTCGGGGACCCCATGTTCAGTGGGTCACTGCATGCCTTCCACTTTTCTAGGTGAGAAGCTCCGCAGCCTCCCCCTGGCGCAGAAATGTCAGTTCTCTTGCCAAGCAGCCATTATAAATATGCTGCCCGGTGCCGAGTGTCAGCTTAAGGTGAGGTGGGTGGGCTAGGGCTATGGCCGAGAGGGAGCTCCATTCATACGTGCTTTGTTTATAGCTCCCTCATGTGTCCTGTAGAGGTGCCTGGACTGGAGTGATGTCACATGTTGGCTCTACAGGGTGCCCAGGGGAGCTATACCAGCAATGCATATATGGATGGAGCTCCGTCAAGCACAGTTGCTCACACTGGACCCCAGGCTGAGGATCCACTCCAGTTCTCCCAGTTCTCCTAAGACAGGGACAATGGGTGAATCTTAAAAAAAAATTAAGAAATTGGGAGTGTGTATGTGTGTGTTAGAATGTCTGTGAGTGTGTGAGCTTGTGGTTGTGTGTGTCTGTTAGTGCTTTTTGAGGGCCCAATCACACTAGTACAATGCGTTAATCACACAGTCCCGTTCGTGGTACCGCAATGTCGTGCATTCCAGTGCAGTGAGACTTAAAGTGACATTAAACCCTCAGATTTTTTAACATAAAACAATAGTGTAATGTGCGCCTTACTGTAATCCATTGTGGTTTCCCTTCTCTTTGCTGCTCTTCCTTTTAAATCTGTATCTCTTCTCATGCTGGGGGAGAACTTCCCTTTGCAGCTGAGTGCCTCTTCCTGTAGTGCTGGCTCAGGTTGTGAACCTACACAGAGACACCATGTATCCATTCCAGAGACAAGGCAGTCTGCTGCAAAACAGAAGTTCTGCCCAGCATGTGAACAGATACAGCTTTAAAATCAAGAGCAGCAAAGAGAAGGGAAACCACCATGGATTACAGTAAGGCGCACATTACACTATTGTTTTATGTTAAAAAATCTGAGGGTTTAATGTCACTTTAATGACCAAGGACAAATGTGGGTCCTGAGGTTACACAGGTTGAGAACCACTGCTCTAGAGAAAGATGACAGGTATAATTCCTATGCTCCTCAGCATCATCTAGGGGACCCAGCTATATGCTGAGCAGAACTTTTATGAATTGACCCCTAAGTGTGTTACCGACAGGAACAGGCAAAAAAAAGAATGAAAAATTAGGCTTGTTCAGTCGCCGCATCTAAAGACCGACAACTGCAATATAATAAGATAATAAATCATTGTTTTTAGGTTCATATATACTTTAATATTGTAACATTGCATAATTACTATTGCCATTTGCTAGTCCACACGTGAGCTGAATTCCTTGTGCAAATTGTAATCTTGGACTTTATTGTCCTCAGGCAGTATTTCGAGTTTACTTCTCGGTGTGAAGCAGGTGAAGGAAATAACTATTTATGTGCTCATCACTATGTCACTATTTGTACTGTGATTGCTTTAATAAACACCTGGACACCATGACAAGGATCCAATGGTGTACATATATTTCCTCCTTCACTATAATGACTCATCACACACAAGGAAGAGGCGTCAGCTGCTTTAGTATTACATGCAACTTGTTTATTTTGACTTGGTCACGCTTCAGATGATCTTCAGCAATCTCAAATTTGGGTTTTTTTTTGTTTTCTTTTTTAATTTCAAAAAGAGTTTTATGAAAAGATATTGGAGCCTACACGAGAACAGTTTCGCAACATGTAAAAAAGAACATTGGTATCACAAAGCAAAACTGTCTGGCACCTTAGGCACTCTAGACGTCCTTTGACGCACCACTACCCGGTAGATGCTAGTATGGCTCCGTCTATACCCTACTAGTCCCCTAATGCTCGCTACAGGTGGCGTACTGCGGTTTCGGCGATGATTGTGATACCTTTCGTAATGTTCACTATTTTATTTACTGATTGCTACTTTTGTTGTCTCATGCAACTCTGCTCCCGTATCTATTGCACCAAAGCTTGACTTGTTTTGTATTATTGGAAAACTTTCAATAAAAATGATATGCATAAAAAAAAAAAGAACATACTCCCAGGCAGGGGGCAGCTCCAGAGGGGTGTCCCAGTGGAGAGCTCCAAAAGGAGAAATAACAAAAGAAAAAGGAAGATCTCGAAAGGACAGTTGTCCTAAACCTTGGAGAGATTATAGCAGAAGATGGGGGGAAAAAAAAGAAGAAAGAGGAGGAAAGCAGAAAGAACCAGAGGATCAAGGACAAGCCCCTCACCCTGTGGAGACCGAGAGGGACCAAAAATTTGCCAAATAAACCAGTATAGAGGGAGAGAAGCTGTTTACAATGAAGCCCCCTGAGACATAAGGTGAACATATTGATCCGAAAAACAGAAAAAGATCCGGGTACTCCAAGTGGAGTAAAATGTCTCCTCCGTATTCTTTAGGAACGCAGTAAGATTTTCCATGGTGTAGATATCATTAAGTCTTGATATATATACATATCTGGACTGTAGAAGACTGGGAGCTTCTCCACAGTGGCTGTCTAAAAGCCCTGGCCGCATTGACCAAATGAATGGTGAGAGAAGATTTGTACTTTTTGATGGACCCAATAGGCAACTGAAGGAGGCACACCTCTGGCTTGTCCTTAACATTCACCATGGTTATTTGAGCAACAATCGCATGAACAGAGTCCCAGAATGGCTTGAGCTTTGGCTAGGACTAGGGGCCGAGTCACATCTCCAGCACTGCGATGAGATGGAAGCGTTCATTTTATAAAGCCCCCACAGAACCGTGTACCACCTCGCCAGAATCTTGTATTCCGTCTCCTGGTAACAACTGACCATAGAAGATTTGTAAGCTAAGGTCAAAATGTCAGTTCGCTGCTCCGGAGTGAATGTTTTTCCTAGGTCCCGTTCCCATTTTTGTAACAACGGGGGACAAAAATCAGGAGCGGAGGAGGATAATTTTTTATACACTGAGTGGCCAGTTTATTATGACCACCTGACGTTTGTAGGCTAATTAGCGATAATTTGGTTTAATATATTTTTATTCTTATTTCATAATCATACAATTTTGACTCATTCCATTGGATTATACATATATGTTATTAATACTTAAAAATACCTTATCAGTTACACATCTCTTATACATATATGCAATAATCCACACCCTTCTTACATCTTTCTTTCTTTCACACACTCACCTAGGAGGGAGAATTTGTTTTTTAAACCTGTGTCTCTTTATGATCATTTTCTGTTTAATATATTTTTATTGCATTTAAATTCAATATACTTTATATAATACATTCCATAATATAAAACACCTCTGGAGGAATGAGAGAAGGACAGACTCTATACAACTTCTGTACCTATTCTACCCCCAACCTAAACTCCATATTACCCCTTCCCCATCCCCCTCCCTAACCCCGTCCCCTACCTTTACTTCCCTTCTCTCTAATAGCTTCCTCATGTAAACCAACACCCACAATGATGTAATAAAAAAAAAAGGGGGGGAGCCCATAAAGTGCTCTAACTGCAGTGCTACTCCCATTTCTCTGATCTATCCTCCCTAACTATATTTGTGCTCCTATTTTATATCTTATATCCTATACTACTTATGTGTCAGTACCCTCAAATCTAACTAACATAAACCACCCTTTTATACTTCCCCTCCTTAATTTTACCCTTTCAAATTCTCCCACTGTATATTCCCACTCTTTCTATCCTTCATTCCTCCTGTCTTCTTCTCTCATTCCTCCTGGTGGCATTCATCCCTCCTTTCCATTCTACCACTCAAACATGTCAAGATCTTAACTTCTTATCATAAACATCTATCCAGAAGTCCTAGCTTTACCCTAGGCCATGTATACATTACCCCACTGTAGATTAGTCATTTCACCCTTTCTATGTCCCTTTTCGCTGCTCTATCCCTCTCTTAACTCCTTCATAAATTCCTCTGTCTGTGTATATATTTCCCATTTTTTCCAGATCTTGTGAAAACTCTCCTTTTTATCCAAATCATTTGCCCTTAATTCATCCATATATCTTATCTCCTCCATTGTACTAACCCAGTTCTCTAAAGTAGGTGGTACTGTAGATCTCCATCCGCTTGATATACAGACTCTAGCAGCAACCAGTACAAATCTTAGGATATCACTTTTTTTTTTTTTTAGAGATCCAGGTATCAGTGACAATAACGCCATTAAGGGATGTTTTTCAACATTTTCTGCCTCTATGGCGTTATATACTCTAAATACAGATTCCCAGAACAGTTGCAATCTAGGACAGCTCCACCAGATATGCAGGTACGTCCCCTCCTCTATAGTACATCTCCAACATCTATCAGATAAATCTGGATTTATATGTTTAATACCCTCTGGGCACCTGTACCATCTGGATATTATTTTATAATGTTTTTCTTGGTGAAAAGAAGACGTAACAGAGCTATGTGTCACATTAAATATTCTTCCCCATTCTTTGTCTGATATCTCTCTTCGCATATCTTGCTCCCATCTTTTCATATACTTAGTATGTCCTTTATCTTCTTCTACCCTCAGCATACCGTACACCACTGATAAAGTGTGGGCAACAGGTGTTTCTGATATGCACAATCTCTCAAATGGGGTAAATGTCCTATTGAGAGTTTTACCTATCCTAAGGTGTCTAATATAATCTGTTAGCTGTACTGCCTCCATCCATACCTTCCCATTAGTTTGTTTCTCTGGTCTTAAATCCATTTTCACTTCTTCTCTACCTGGTTCTAATATTTGCCATACCTGTATATGTGGAGTGTTCATCGTACTTAGTAGTGAAATTGCCTGCATACCTGGCGGAAATTGAGGATTACCTAAGATGGGAGTCAAGGGTCCCGGGCTAGATGAGAGATTATATTTAGTTGCATACCTATCCCATATTTGTAGCACCGGTTGTACTAAAAAAGGCAAGGTTGACATATGTGGTCTACTTTCCACTGACATCCATGGGAGATTCCTCAGGGGTACTGGGGAAATATCCGCTTACAATTTTACTACTCCTTTGTCTTGATTCCTATGTAACCAATATCAGCAAAACAGCAGAATTCGTTAAATGTTCAAGAGCAGCTGTTGTTAAAGTGTTTAAAGACCGGACTGTCAGCCGAAAATCTGGGTCTGAACGCGCGAATTGTGGCCGTCAGCGACTAGTCAATGTTAGGGCAGAACGGGGGAGGGGCAAGACTGGTACAAGACAACAGAAGGGCAACAGCGCCGTGTCAGATTCCTCGCATCACCTTTCATCATCTCGCGGAGTCACGAGGCGGCCCAACGAAGTCATCTCGTGGAGTTATCTCGTGGCCCAACTACACTTAAGTACTGATGGGGTGGTCATAATAATCTGGTCACTCAGTGTAGATTACAGAGATAGCGTGACAGGCGAAACTCCTCTACAAATATTTTCAAAGGCAGAACAAGGCCTATCAAGTTTCTGAGGTTCGGGGATGGCACGAAGAAAATGGCGGAGACATTTTTGAGGAGGGAAAGTTTAAGAGAAGGTTGAGCATCCAGCGAGCAGTAAAGACTGTTAATGACCAGAGGGTGTGATCTGCAGCCAGGAGACTCAGGTCTGCAGGGGTTGACACAGGCAATCTGATTTGGACATTTCTAATTGGGAAATAAGGTCAATGTTTGGAATCTGTTTCAGTGAGTGTGTAAGAGACTTAGCTGTAGATGGACTCCCGCCCAAAAATTTGCACGCACCCAAGAATGCAATCCACTGCTGAAAGTTCCTGGAAAATGCGCTTTAGCACGTGAATGCGTGCGTACAGGAACTTTAATGTATAGTAGCGTACGCACGTGAGCGTGCGGAAGCGTGCTTGTTAGCGTACAGATGCACGCTCATTAGCATGCACACTATCATATATACAGTAAACAGACATGAAGCCATGACCAAGTTGCTGAGTGGTCTTCAGCTAATCCCTGTGTGCCCTGTACTCTGTTCCAGTATCCTGACTTCCTGTGTATGAACCCGGCTTGTGACCAATTGACTCTGCTTCCTCCTCCTGATTCGGTACCTCTGCTCTCTGATCTCCTGTGTATGACCCTGGCTTATATTTCCTGACCCTGCTCCTGATCTGTGATTCGGTACCTCAAGATTCGGCTCCCTGTGTATGACCTCGGCTTGAACTTGACTTCCCTCCTGGTCTGCCACTTGGTGGATCGTTCCATCAGTACCCTGAGCAACGACATCCAGCCAGTGCTCCATAGGCCTCAAACACTTTTGCCTGCTCTGGTTTCAAGAGGTCCTGGTGTCATCCCGGTCCTGCCGATTCACCAGCTGGTCCAACACACTCAAGCACCTCCTTAAGAACCGGCCAGCCACCAGTATCAGCACCTGTGCTCCACTCTGTCCTTACATCCCCTGTCACCACTTCCAGAGGTGTGGGACAAGAGGTGCATAGGCAGCCCCCTTCATAGCTGAGTCTCCAGTCAGGTACGTGACAGAGTGATTTGTGCCTTGTGTAGTGGAATCAATGTTTGGAAAGCATTCAGAAAGTATAGGATGAGAGTTGTTCGTTATATTTCTATGAGTAGAGGATGCAGTAGGATGGATCACATACAATATAGGTCTATCTCATGAGGGTTGACTTTAGAAAGAAAGCTAATGCACTGTAGTCAGTAACAGGTATGAGATTTACAAAGCATAAATGGGGCACTGGCCCTCCAAATGTTGAATTGTGGGTCTCTTATTGACAAGTGCAGCATATCACAAATGCAACCTTTCGGGATCACGCGATCTCAGGCAAGGCGTGACCCATATGTGACCCCCAAAACGTTGCATTTGCAATATGCTTCACTTTCGTCCGTAAAAGACACGCAATTCAACATTTGGAGTGCCGGTGCCCCATTTATGCTTTGTGTATGTGACGGCGCCATCCATTGGACGCCGCATCACCCACCACTGGTTTCAGGACATAGCGGTCAGGAGTGCGATGGGTTCATGGACTTCTGCTTGAATTAAGCTATGAGAGTTAAACACAATAGAAATTAGACATGTGCGATTCGTTTCGTTCCGAATCGAAATTCGGACGAATTTTCGGAAATTCGGACATTCGGATGTATCCGAATTACAGACATAACGAATGCAAACGAATCCGAATTTCCATTTCCGAAATTCGGTAGCTGTAGATCGAACGTTCGTTTCGTTTTCGGTTCTTATTCGTTTCTTATTCGTTTCGTTCGTTGGAGCAAAGTGACATTAGAGAAGGAGAAAAATATTTTTTCCCCCTCAAATGTCACGAACGAACGAAACGAAAAGGAAACAAATAAGAAACGAATAAGAACAGAAAACGAAACGAACGTTCGACCTACCGCTACCGAATTTCATCCGAATCCGAATTCCGAATCCGAAATTGACTTTCACACCCGAATCCCGAAAAACGAAATAACACAAATCCGAATTTAAAACGAAACTAAACTAAACTAATTTTTTGGCAGTGCACATGTCTAATAGAAATGTTCAATTCCTAAATGTAGATGGATACAAATAATATTCACAATCTGGAAGCCAATGTAAAATACCCTTTTTTTAGGTTATTTTTAACCAAAATGTTTACCTAAGCAAATTGTTTTTTTCGTTTTGGATAAAGTGGAGAAGAATTTGACTCTTTGTTAGGTTTTATTTCAGCTTGAATCTCTGTCGTGGAGCCTCCTCTCACTTACTGCTCCTCACGCCCTGTTTAGTGAAATATGTTTCCTATTGACGACGATCATATTGAATTACATATTAACTCTTATATAGTGTACCGGGCGGGGGTGCAGGGAAGAGTTTATGAACGGTGAATCCTATGCATATGCATTTGTAGCGGTGCCCCCCCTTTTCCCCCCGACCCCAGACGTCTGAGGTGGACTCCCAAAGGGTAGAGAGGGCTGACATTTCACTTTCAGATGTAGATCCTTAGTCAGTGAAGGGACAGTGTGATCAACAAATCGGGCACCAGTCATTTAAGGACTTTTTCAATGCTTTTTTTAACAGACAGCAATACTGGGAGAGGGGGTATAGGGCTTCAGACATCCATAGCAAAAATACACAGACTCCGGACTCACCAATCCCTTCAGGCTGCTTCCACAGTGCAGATAATATCTTAGTAGGACAGGAATGGGCACTGTGCAGTAGAACAACAGCTGAATAGGGATGAGCATGAGACCTACCCTGGGAGAGAGTAGGAGGTCCATGTCAAACTCCTGGTACGTCCAACAGTCATAGGGCTCCTCTGGTTCTCCTCCTCAGATAGTTCCAGACCCCACCTGGGTCCACATGTGGCCTCCTCCAGCTTTGAGGCCTAGTTAGTCAGCTTTTCCAACCTTGACCATGCCACCCCCCAGGCCAAGCCCAAGGGTGGACTGCCCAAAGCACATGGCAATCCCTGAGTATTTATACACTATCCCAGAATTCATCACTGTCCATGAAACTCCTAGTGATTGGCTGGTGAGGCATAGACACTCCTAATGTTCCCCTATTAGCTGCCCCGCTCTGTGGCAGGGTCACAGCCCACTCACGGGTCAGTGCAATCATCAGCAGAACACCTAGAGTTAACCAGAAGATGCCAGAATACTAATCAGCCGACTAATTACAGTGCTAGCAACACTGAATTTAGTAGCCACTCCACTTAAGGTGAAAGGGGGCTACACAGTGTATGTGAAATCCTAATTATTTATTTAATAACTTGCTTTGTGTATCTTGAATAAATGTTAATTTTATGAATTTGTAGTGTTTTGTACCATTAAAGTCCAAGGAATGCTCTAGGGTTATGTAAAAATTTGAGTGAAAACCGAGCTACAGAGGAAACCCAGCAAAAAAATAAATAAAATAAAACTGCCCTCCGGATAGATCCTCGGTCCTCGGTTAGACTGACATTTCTTGAAGACCCGGGAGACAAAAATGAAAGACAACAAACTCATCATGCCAACAGAATCATTGCTGAGCTTTTATGGTGCCTTAGTAAAGACACGAGAATGTTCTCACTGATGACTTCTAAATATAAACTTTACAATGCTGATTTTATTATACATATCACAGAATATCCTATAATTCCTTCATGCCATGTGCCATTTACTTTTATGAAGCCATTACCCTGTGAGTGGGTGAGGCCATTTTCCCCAAACAGTTGTGGCTGGTCGGACAGGTTGGGATTTTGCTGTGTAGGATCATTGTAGCCGGGAGAAATGACACATCTCGTGAAGATCAGGGTGTTAGCAGGTTAACACATTTTTGTGTTCTAGTTATTTAATAAGGTCCTCCTCTCTTAAGGCACCTACTGATCCTCCATACATAACACCACCTGCATTAATAAGGTCCTCCTCTCTTAAGGCACCTACTGATCCTCCATACATAACACCACCTGTATTTATAAGGTCCTCCTCTCTTAAGGCACCTACTGATCCTCCATACATAACACCACCTGAATTATTAAGGTCCTCTTCTCTTAAGGCACCCCCTCTGTATTAATAAGGTCCTCCTCTCTTAAGGCACCCACTGCTCCTCCATACATAACACCCCTCTGTATTAATAAGGTCTTCCTCTCTAAAGGCACCCACTGCTCCTCCATACATAACACCCCCTGTGTATTAATAAGGTCCTCCTCTCTAAAGGCACCCACTGCTCCTCCATACATAACACCCCCTGTGTATTAATAAGGTCCTCCTCTCTTAAGGCACCCACTGCTCCTCCATACATAACACCCCCTGTGTATTAATAAGGTCCTCCTCTCTTAAGGCACCCACTGTTCTTCCATACATAACACCCCCTGAATTAATAAGGTCCTCCTCTCCTAAGGCACCCACTGTTCCTCCATACATAACACCCCCTGAATTAATAAGGTCCTCCTCTCCTAAGGCACCCACTGTTCCTCCATACATAACAACCCCTCTGTATTTATAAGGTCCTGTTCCCTTAATGCATCCCCTGTTCTTCCATACATAACACCCCCTGAATTAATAAGGTCCTGTTCTCTTAAGGCATCCCCTGTTCTTCCATACATAACACACTTTCTGTATTAATAAGGTCCTCCTCTTATTTATTTTTTTAGTGTTGGAAGAGGCACCAACCGTTCTTCCATACATGCCATCCTCTGTAGGAAGCAAGGCGCACAATCCACCAAGTTGGATTTACAATCCTCCAATTCTTATCTATGGCATTCAGGGAAGGGGGAATATCCATCAAGAAGCCCCTTTCCTGATGACCTACCTGAGATAGCCTGACTCAGGCCAGGTCAGTAAAACTATTCAAGTACCTGGTGGGCAGTTTTTAATTGTTTGACCTGTGGCCCACTACCACGTTCTCTAGTACCAGTACTCTTTTATGTATCTGAGAAGTATTGTTTGACGGGTATGTGAACTATGTGGATTGGGTGCAGTGATGACATCAACCTCAGAGGAGATCAGTTGTTTTCTGATAGGATTCTTTAGTCTTACTTGAAGCTCTGAGCTAAAGGTCCTCCATACCTAACCCCGCCCTTTGTTTAAAAGAATGTTGTCAACTTCCTCTGAGCAGACGCGCGTCAATAATTCACAAGGTTGGTTTTGTCTCTAATCTCAACTCAGCGACACCTTCCTCATACAAAACCTCCGGCCTAAGTCCACTTGTATTCATGTATGTGGGGGCTTCAGATAAAAAGTATCAAAAAAAGAGCAAAGCATCTTTTGGAAAAAGGATCATCATTATCATCATCATCATCATCATATAAAAAGCCAGTTGGGAGGTAAAATTCAGCCGTTGAATTTGGGAAATTATCATTCAACTCTACATTTTAAAGAAGGGATGCACAGATACCGATACTAGTATCAGTACCGATACCGAGTATTTGGGTCGAGTACTCATACTCGCCCAATTGCTCTCGATGCCTATCCCAATACCGGAACTTCCAGTATCAGAAAGCCGGGAGGCAAGTCATTTCACGCTGCCTGGCTTCCTGATTGGCCTGGAAGCCGGCTCCATGCTCCCTCGTCACCAGAGAGCATGGAGTTGGCTTCCCGGCCCCTCAGGAAGCCGGGCAACGAGTCATTACCCACCCCCTGGCTTCCTGATTGGCCAGAAAGCTGGCTCCATGCTCCCTCGTCACCAGAGAGCAGGGAGTTGGCTTCCCAGCCAATCAGGAAGCTGGGCGGCGTGTCATTACCCACCCCCTGGCTTCCTGATTGGCCAGAAAGCCGGCTCCATGCTTCCTTGTCACCTGCTAATAGGGAAGCCGGGTGGTGAGTCCTTAAACGCCGCCTGGCTTGCCGACTAATTGGGAAACTTCCTTAATGGGACTTCCGGTGTCGCTATTGGTGAGTACTGAAGCATATCAAAAGGCACATTTTTTTTGTGTGGAGCTGTTTATGTTGCTGTCTTCGCCTTCTATATTTTTCCAGGCGACAAAATAAATTCCACATTTTTACAGCCCTCACTGGAACCGGAGCTCAAAAGGAAAACTTCCAAAATATATATATTTTTTAAAATAAATATATCTATGGCAATTTTTTTATCCACGTGAAATGGAAGCACTTATCAAATTGGTGATCATTGGTGAACATTAATATGTCACGTTCTTCTGATGTTTAGTCCGGTAGCACAATGTATGTTTAGTGAAAATGCATTTTTAGTAATAAATGTCACGACATTTAAAGTGGAGCCCCCCCCCTCCGCTGCAAGGGTTAGGTGTTCCTTTTATATAACAAAATTAATCCTCAAAGCTGGCTCATAGTTCTAGCCGACCTGTGACAATGAGCCTGTCACAGGTCGGCTCAGTAGATCGGGAGGTGAGCGAACACATACCGGCGTTCGCTCACCTCTCGATCCTGTCACGGCTCTCTGCCATGACAGGGGAGGGGCAGGTACAGCTGGGCGGATCCCGGCATAATTGTCGGGATCCGCTTCAGCTGCGGCGTCTCAGTATACTGCAAGCTGTATACTATACTGAGCCTAGGGTGACGGGAGGACGCTAGTTTGTGTCCTCCCGTTACCCTAAGGAGAACTATGGGGAAAAGACCTGACCCCATAGTTCTCCTTTAATCCTTGCAGTGCCCGCAGGGGGTAGCCCCACTTCAAAGGTTAAAGGAGAACTATGATTTGGGTGCTTTCCCCTCTCCTCATAGTTCTAGCCGACCCGTGACAATGAGACTGTCACAGGTCGGCTCAGTAGATCGGGAAGTGAGCGAACACATACCGGTTCCCTCACCTCTCGATCCTGTCACGGCTCTCTGCCGTGACAGGGGAGAGGCTGGATTCCCCCCTCCCCGCTCCGATCCGCCAGCGGTGACTGGCGGATCGGACGGGGGAGGGGGCGGGTACAGCTGGCTCTGCCTCTAGATAGGCAGAGCCAGCTGTCAGTCACGCAGCTGGGTGGATCCCGGCATAATTGTCGGGATCCGCTCCCGCTGCGGCGTCTCAGTATACCGCGAGCAGCAGCTCTCTATATACTGAGCTTAGGGTGACGGGAGGACGCTAGTTTGTGTCCTCCCGTTACCCTAAGGAGAACTATGGGGAAAAGGTCTAACCCCATAGTTCTCCTTTTAATTAAAAAAAATTCCCCAGAGCTCTTCTATAATGATAGATTTCCGAGATACATTTAAGGGTATCAAACAGTAGCAAACAGCAGAAAAATAAATGTAATTAAATTATTTTATTTTATTTACAAGTCCGCAAATATAAAATTCCTGACATGTCACAATATACAGCAACAGTATCGGTTACAGAAGAACTCCACCTTTTATTATTAAAAGGATTCCCTGAGATCCAGTCAGTGGCTTTGCCTTGGCTGAGATTATGTCATCAGTCTGCTGCAGGCAGGAGGAAGTTTTATTTTCGCATCATGTGTGGAATGGTGTGTTTTGGGCTATTGATTGGCATCAAACTTAATATTGGGGACATTGCAAAATTCTATACAAATGTATGAAATATATAAATAAAAATGAACAGTATATAATTGAATAATTAAACAACCGTTTTCTGTCTTCCTCTTCTATAAATAACCAATCATCAACATTTGATATCCTGCCCTGACACCATTATATCAATTCAACGTTCAACTGGTTCTTGACTTAGCCATGGCCAAAGTCTCCTGGGTAGGTCAGTCAGCTTGCGGCCATGGCCAAAGTCTTCTGGGTAGGTCAGTCAGCTTGCGGCCATGGCCAAAGTCTTCTGGGTAGGTCAGTCAGCTTGCGGCCATGGCCAAAGTCTTCTTAGTAGGTTGGTCAGCTTGCGGCCACAGCCAAAATCTTCTGGGTAGGTTAGCCAGATGGTGGCCATGGCCAAAGTCTTCTGAGTAGGTTGGTCAGCTTGCAGCCAAGGCCAAAGTCTTTTGGACAGGTTGGTCAGCTTGCGGCCACAGCCAAAGTGTTCTGGGTAGGTCAGTCAGCTTGCGGCCATGCCCAAAGTCTTCTGGGTAGGTCGGTCAGCTTACGGCCATGACCAAAGTCTTCTGGGTAGGTTGGTCAGCTTACGGCCATGACCAAAGTCCTCTTGTTAGGTTGGTCAGCTTGTGGTTGATTGATTGATGGTTGAGTTGGACACGGCACCATAGTTTATTGTCCTACCTAGACCACAATGCTCACCATGAAATGTAAATGACCAATGTGCAGATCACAGAGAGAACAACAAAATACAAGATCTGTTATGGATGATTGATTAATGGTTGAGTTGGACATGGCACCATAGTTTTTGACCGTTCTTGAGGTTGTGATATTGTCCTACTTAGACCACAATGCTCACCATGAAATGTAAATGACCAATGCACCAAGAGAGAACAACAAAAATACAAGATGTGTCATGTCTACACCCAGAACCTTGACGTGAGCGCCACATTGATGCTGACCATCCAGAATCCACCCCAATATTCTGTTTTTGCATGAAGTTCTAATATTTAATAGTGCACCTTTGAAAAATCACAGATTTTTCACCATCCAGCCCCCCCCCCCCCAGCCATTGTCCTTCACCCGTGCAACAGTAAGCAACTTAATAACAGCAGAAGGGACCCGGTCAGAACAGATGCGGTTGAGGACAAGCGAGTGGCTCCGTAGGAGTAGATCCAGTTAAAATAGTAAGGGACGTAGGTGTACACTCCGGGCCGGTTGGGTAGGGCGCACTCATCTCCCCAGCTGACGACACCGACTTGATACCAGTAATTACCTACATTACAGACCAGAGGACCACCAGAGTCTCCCTGCAAGAGAAAAGGAAAATCATCAGCTGGTTTCATATGATCATGGCCATGCATGAGGCAAGCCCACTGAGGGGGGTTTTCTACAACAGAAGCACACTTTAGTAGAACTCTTTTGACAGTGAGACCCTTTCCGAGAAGGTGTCTAAATATACAAGTCTAAACCATCTTCACACTCCACACAGGTCCACATTACTTAACTTCTTGATGTTCTCGTCATCTAACATATCACAATTTTGACTTTTTTGTTCGAAATGACATCTCACAATAGACTTCCTCTAAGATTAATATGTACACATTTTCTCATACTGTACATTCATATGTTCTAGGCTCCTTTTGACCCACCAGGTAGAATTTTGCCCATATTTCCCAGTTTCTCTTTACATGCTGATGCTGCTGAAAAAGCCCTTGTTTACAGAGCTCAGTAGCTCAAGAATAAAGAAGAAGGTGAAGCCGCACACCATTTTCCCCTTTCAGCTTGAAAACTTTATGAGGCCCCACAGCGAATGAAACACATCAATGTCTCAGAGTGGAATGTCTCTCTGACTACTGGAGCTTATAGAAGAAGCACCACAAGAATAGAAGAAGAGGTCACCCCCTCACTGCACGGGTTAACTGCACATTGGTCTAGGGGCTGGATTAAAGATATACTTACCTAATCCTTGATCCTGCCTGGCTTCATGACCAGTACCCACAGCCTCTACTACCCCCAGCTCTGGGAGTCTAAGCCCCGCTGACATCATCGCATCTAATAGAGGTCCATTCACCTGCATTATACATGAGGATGCCGAGTGACATACCACAGCCGGAGTGAAGGGGGAGAGAGGTGAGCACCGACTGCCATAGGACTGAGAATCAGGTGAGTATATCCTCTGTATTCTGGCCCCTAGGGAAAAGCGAGCAGTTAAAGGAGAACTATGAGACGAGTGATTTCCACTCACCTCATAGTTCTAGCCGACCTGTGACAATGAGACTGTCACAGGTCAGCTCAGTAGATCGGGAGGTGAGCGAACACATACCGGCGTTCGCTCACCTCTCGATCCTGTCACGGCTCTCTGCCGTGACAGGGGGAGGGCTGGATTCCCCTCTCCCCGCTCCGATCTGCCAGTGCTGACTGGCGGAACGGACGGGGGAGGGGGCGGGTACAGCTGGCTCTGCCTCTAGATAGGCAGAGACAGCTGTCACTCACGCAGCTGGGCGGATCCCGTCATCTACGTCGGGATCCGCTCCGGCTGCGGCATCTCAGTATACCGCGAGCTGTAGCTCCCTATATACTGAGCTTAGGGTGACGGGAGGACGCTAGTTTGTGTCCTCCCGTTACCCTAAGGAGAACTATGGGGAAAACACTGACCCCATAGTTCTCCTTTAACCCCTGCAGTGCAGGGGTAGCCCCCACTGCAAGGGTTCATTTTGGTCATTCCTGGTGGACATGAACCCCACCAAAAAATGTGTTTTGTTTTGGATAGATTTAGATTTCTATTTATATATTTTGGATCCAAAATTAATTTCGTTTCATTATCCAGATTTCATATCCTTCTAAAATGTTCGTTTTGGAAAGGTGCACAACAGGAAGTCACATGACCGTGCCTGTAATGCAACCCCTAACAAAATCTGATTGGCTAAAGAACAGTCCAATTTAGATTCCTTTTGAACAAAATTTAGATCCAAATTTTCATGAAAGGAAGATTCGGATTCGTTCGCATTCGGACGTGTTTGCATTTGGAAATTCAGATGCATCCGAATGTCCAAATTTAACGGAATTCGTAAAAGTATCTATTTGGAATGAAACGAAATTTACATGTCTAATTCCTGGAGCTCTTCTTTAATCATAGAGCAGAAGGGTGGGAAAGGAACACAACTATCCACCCCTCCTCCAATGCCAAGGTCCTAGGTGTCATCCTTGACTCGGACCTCACCTTTCTTCCCCACATCCAATCACTATCCAAATCTGCCGCCTTCACCTTCCTAACATCTCCAAAATACGCCCCTTCCTCACCAATGACACCGCAAAACTACTCATCCACTCCCTTGTTACCTCTCGTCTTGACTATTGCAACTCCCTCCTCATTGGCCTTCCACTACACAGGCTCCTCTCCCTTCAGTATATCATGAATGCTGCTGCCAGACTCATCCACTTGACCAACCGCTCAGTGTCTGCAACCCCCCTCTGCCAATCCCTGCACTGGTTTCCATCCCCCACCCCCTCTTCCAATCCCTCCACTGGCTTCCAATAGCCCAGAGGATAACATTCAAAATATTAACAGTCACTTATAAAGCCATCCACAACTCTGCCCCCGGCTATATCTCCAACCTTGTCTCAAAATATCACCCTAACCGTCCACTCCGCTCTTCCCTAGACCTGCTGCTTTCCAGCTCCCTAGTCAACTCCTCCCATACTCGCCTCTAGGACTTCTCTAGAGTCTCTTCCATCCTCTGGAACTCTTTACCCCAACCTGTCCGTCTATCTCCCACCCTGACTGTCTTTAGGCGTTTCCTGAAGACTCATCTCTTCAGGGAAGCCTATCCCACCTCAACCTAACCACTGAACCGTCACATTCTCAAACAATTCATCCCCACACAGCTACCTCCTCATGTATCACTGGCCCCTCCTCTTTCCGATTGCAAGCTCTCGGGAGCAGGGCCCTCCTTTATTGTATTGTGATTGTAATGTCTTCCTTACATTGTAAAGCGCTGCGCAAACTGTTGGCGCTATATAAATACTATGTAATAATAATAATAAAGGAATATTTATAAGGGAGAAACTCCCACAAAACGTTAAAAGGGATGAAAGACATTTGCGATTCGTTTCGAATCGAAATTTGGACGTAATTTCGGAAATTCGGAGATTCAGATGTATCCGAATTACAGATATAACGAATGCAATGAATATAATGAATCCGAATCTCCGTTTCCGAAATTCGTTAGCGGTAGTCTGTACGAAATTTCGTTTGTTGGATGAAATTTCGTTGTAGCAAAGTGACATTTGAGAAAAAAAAACAAAAACTTTTTTTCCCTCTTAAATGTCACTTTGCTGCAGCGAACGAACGAAACGGAAACGAAATTTCGTACAGATTACCGCTAACAAATTTCGTCCGAATCCGAATTCCGAAACTAATTGACTTTCGGACCCCGAAAAACGAAAAACGAAATAATGCAAAATCAAAATGGAACGAAACTAAACAAATATTTTGCTGGTGCTTCTCTCTTCACATGTCTAGGATGAACCATAACAAAATGATTCAAATATTCAACGCTTTAGGCCTGAGCACTGTCACATGACCAGGGGAGTGATATCACTGCCTGAACCGCAGCACCGTCTCTTGACCCAAAAGTTTGCCTAAATATGGATTCATTTTATATCAAATCTATCAGAAAATTTTGAGTTTGTTTGCAGGGCGACAACAACCCACCTGGCAGGAATCTTTGCTTCCAGCCTGATACCCGGCACAGATCTGGTCACTGGGGATGACGACTTCATCGGCACTGACGGCGGTATTAATGTGGTACATGGTGTTACATTCGCTGTTGCTGATAAGTGGCACCATCACCTGCTGGAGGGTTCCTGGGTACGGCAGCGACACTGTGGAAACAAGATCATCATAACACTGTGTCCTCGGAGCAACAAACAACAACAAAAGAACAAGATAAAGCTGTGATGATTTATTTCTAGTACCTACCGTGTTTCCCTGAAAATAAGACAGTGTCTTATATATTTTTTTCTACGAAAAAAGACACTAGGTCTTATGGCTAGCACTATCTTCAGGGATGTCTGTAATATGAGATCTACCACCGAACTAGGTCTTATTTTCGGGGTAGGTCTTATATCACAGAAATCCCTGAAGATAGTGCTAGGTCTTTCTTTCGGGGTAGGTCTTTCTTTCGGGGAAACACGGTATTAGACATGTGCGATTCGTTTCGTTCCGAATCAAAATTCGGACGTATTTTCGGAAATTCGGACATTCGGATGTATCCAAATTCCGAATTACAGATATAACGAATGCAAACTAATCCGAATTTCCGTTTCTGAAATTCGGTAGCGGCGGTTCGTTCGAACGTTCGTTTTGTTTTCGTTTCTTATTCGTTCCGTTCGTTAGAGCAAAGTGACAAACATTTTTCCCCCTCAAATGTCACTTTGCTGCAAACGAACGAAGGTTCGAACGAACTACCGCTAACGAATTTCGTCCGAATCCGAATTGACTTTCGCACCCGAATCCCGAAAAACAAAATAACACAAATCCGAATTTAAAACTAAACTAAACAAATTTTTTGGCAGTGCACATGTCTAGTACCTAGTGCCATTGGGTTAACGTGTGCATCCGTCCTAAAGTCAACCTGTACCCAGTCTATGGATAACAAAGTATTAACATATTCTAAACATGCAGCAAAAACACTTTAAAACCAGCCCTCATTCACCTCTATAACTATAGGCGGTGTGGGGAAATTCCTCTTCAAATTTGCCAAAAAAGGCATCAAAGTCTTCCCTCTTTCCCTGCTGCTTTCTATTTATTACAGCCGAACCTTGGCAGCCTGCTAGCACTCTAATGTAAACACACAGCAGGTGTTTCTAAGCTGTGAGAACCTGAATGTAACTTCAGAGTCTTTGATGTGACGTCTGAGGATGAGTTAATTCACAGTACAAGAGTGGTCAGAGGTGACTTGTTTTAAAAGAGAACTATGGGGTAAGTGTTTTTCCCCATAGTTCTCTTTAGGGTCACAGGAGGACATATACTAGCGTGCTCGCAACCCAAAGCTCAGTATGTAGCGAGCTATTGCCCTCGATATACTGAGAGCTCAGCAGCCGGGATGGATCCAAACAATACTGTCTGGAACCTCCCAGCTGCGTGAGTGGCAGATGGCTCTGCCTATCTAGAGGCAGAACCAGCTGTGCCCGCCCCCTCCTCCGTTCGTTCCTCCACTCAGTGCTGGAGGATTGGAGCGGGGAGGGGAGGAATACCTGCGGGGAGCCGTGACGCTACAGTCACCGCTCTCTGCAGGGAGATGATCAGAAAGTGAGCGAGAGACAGTATGCGTTCGCTCACTTCCCGATCAATAGAGCCGACCTGTGACAGCTTCTCTGTCACAGGTCGGCTCGAACTATGAGGATGAGTGGAAATCACCCCCCTCATAGATCTCCTTGAAATCTCTTTTAATGCTGGTTGAGAATACGTGAATACTTCAATGTCCAGAGTCTGGGCTGAGGTTCACAAATATTTAAAGTATATCCAAAATCAAACTTTGTTTTGCTCTGTCCTGTTTGCAAAGTTTCGGGTTCACTTCCTGTCCAGGAAACACAACAGGAAGTGAGCTGAAACGTCTCAAATGGAGGGCAGGCCTCCTATTGGTTGTCAGTAGAATAGGAGTCTAATACCCCTATTTTTTCCAATGAAAACTATACATTTTGGATTCCCCATTACTTTCTGTAATGGCCACCAGGACAAATGAACAGTTTTAGATTTAAATACGGGGGGGGATTTATCAAAACTTGCGGCAGGGGGAGTAAATCCGGCCCTGACTGCAGCAGACAAAATCTGGAGCAGTTGCCTATGACAACCAACCAATCAGCGTCTCTCTTCAGTTTGTTCAGTTAAGCTTTGAAAATTAAAAGTTGATGCTGATTGGTTGCCATGCACAGCTGCTCCAGATTTTGTCTGCTCAAGTTTTGATAAATTCCACTCATAATAGTTTTGCATTTATAAGGCAACAACGTTGGTGGTATGGACATGCTTACAACATCGGCATCACCATGTAATTCTGCCATTACTCTAAGTTTACCTAAATGTGTTCTTACCTCCACTCCCGGTATTACCCCATCCAGTCACCCAGCATTTCATGCCCGCCGGGAAGTCCATGGATGCTGTTGGCACGCATACGGGCAGAATGAACTCGCTGAAAGCGATGGGGTTGGAGAGTTTGATAAGGGAGATGTCTCCGGGGGACCCGGCACTGCTGTACTGAGGGTTCACGGCGATACTCAGCACGGTGGACGTAATCTGGTGAGAATTGGTGATCTGCAGCTGGTACGCGCCCAAAACAACTGTGTAGTCTGATGGGTTGGTAGACCTAAATGGCAAAGATAATGTCAACGGAGACCTTAAAACGTGTCAGTTATATCATATCAACTGTGATGTAAACATGCAATGTGGATCCCAGCAAAACTTTATTATTGTGTGCCTTGGAGATGACATAAAACTCCTTCCTAGGCAGGAATAAGAGTGATGCGGTACAAGCGTCAATGTCCTATTCCAGCGGAACACGGTGAGCTGCCAGCTTTGTATGGGCTTCTATTGGAGCGAGGACGTGCTCCCTATGGCAAGCGCCCGGCTCATTCCTTGCCTGAGCCGGGGAGGAGCGGCGCTTCTTTTCTTTGTTCTCCTTGCAAATTTACTGATTTGCTTAAAAACTCTTTTTCCAAAAGCCTGTCCTGTGACAATGAGACTGTCACAGGTCGGCTCCGTAGATCGGGAGGTGAGCGAACACATACCGGCGCATATACCCCCCCTCCCCTCATAGTTCTCCTTTAAGGAATGAATGGTTTCACCATCATATATGGGAGTCTATAGTCTCACAAATCAGAGTGTAACTTGCATAGATATTTGGGTGTTATATTTGATACATCACAAGCTTGAATCAGGTGATCTATGCGCCCCGGTCATGATTTTATTTTTTGGGTAATTACATTTTGGAAATGTTGAGGGAGGGAGGAGCCTCCCTGTCCCTCACTTGCTCATCACTGGTGCAGCAGTGAGATCGATGTCCTCAGTGTTTTTGTTTTTTCTTTCTTTTTTTTGATTCGACAGCTTGGACCAATGGCGCTTTGCCATTGGCCCAAACCATCCACAGAGCTCAAGCCTCTAACCTAGAGCAGGGGCTGTTGCAGCTCTGGCCTCACTATGTTAGGTTACACAGCAGTGGGGAAGCCCGCTGCTGTGTAACCTGACTTAGCTGTCAAAAGCCGGATGCAGCGCCGCCTGTAATTAACATCCAGCGCTGCGTCCATGACAGGTGACACAGAGGGGAGGATTTCCCTGATATGTAACCTGATAGAAGCCGATCTGAATGGAGAAAAAGCTGTCAGCTTCAGACTGGAAGCTGACAGCTTTTTCCTGCATAATACTAGGTGAGGCTCTGCCTGCCTACCGGCTTACCATGGCTCACCGCTATAACATACAGACCCTGCAGCACTACTAAGGAGAACGCACAACATGTACCTGGATTGAGCAAACTTGGAGGCCCCACCATATACTTTTATTTTTTAGAAACCAATGACGGTTACTAGACATGTGCGATTCGTTTCGTTCGAATCGAAATTCGGACATTCGGATGTATACGAATTCCGAATTACAGATATAACGAATGCAAACTAATCCAAATTTCCGTTTCCGAAATTCGGTAGCGGTAGTTCGTTCGAACGTTCGTTTCGTTTTCGTTTCTTATTCGTTGAAGAAAAACATTTTCCATCCTCAAATGTCACTTTGTTGCAAACGAACGAAACGAATAAGAAACGAAAACGAACGTGCGAACGAATTTCGTCCGAATCCGAATTCCAAATCCGAATTGACTTTCACACCCGAATCCCGAAAAACGAAATAACACAAATCCGAATTTAAAACAAAACAAAACTAAACAAATTTTTTGGCAGTGCACATGTCTGACGGTTACTTTTCACAAGCATTGTCTGGTGCAAACCTTTATTTTATATTGCTACATACAGACATTAACTACCTACCATTCAAAGCAATGAGCAGCGCACAACACCCATTGGTTGGAGATCAAAGATCCACCACAGATGTGGGAGCCCCTGAAGCGCAGACTGATCTGCCATGGCCAAGCTCCTTCTCCTGCGTTCGTGCCGCCAACTATCCGACTGGTGATAACCGGCATGCCACAGGTCTCCTGGGCTGCTGCTGTGGTGAAGTTGAAGACTGCAGACGTGGGATACACTGATAAAGTAATACAGAAAGTTGGGGATGAAGGAATTAGTTGTGGTGAGCTTTGATCTGTTGCTGGTCATAATTAAATCGGGTCAGTCAATTTGGAAGTTCAGGTAATCGTGACTCAGGAGTTGAGCGATCCTCCAAAGATTGGACAGATCTGCATTTAATGATTGGCTGCTTTGCTGGCTCAGTTCAGTCATCACTATGTACAATGTCGTCTCAACCAACATGCCAAAGTGTTAGCTGGTCCAGAAGACATTGTACAAGAGCAAGAATCAGTGAAAGCAAAGATGTAGGAACATGTAACTTAGATGGGATCTATGAACGAGGAGGAGGAGGCCCAGACATGAATAGGGAGGACAGAAGACGCTTATGAATGCGGCATTTTCACAAAGCAAGCGTTCTAGATTTATGGTCGTAAATTATCAGGACAAATAATACATTGTAAGCAAGAGAATCAATACAGCTTCTCCACACAGATCTTCACTCAGTGTATATAATAATCCGGCCACTCAGTGTATATAATAATCCGGCCACTCAGTGTATATAATAATCCGGCCACTCAGTGTATATAATAATCCGGCCACTCAGTGTATACCTGAATTACAATAATGTTTTAGAAACACGGCCAATCTATTGCAGAAGAGACCAATGCAAAGTGTATCTAACTGTTATTTACTCAACCAAAGGTCCTCCTAAAAATGATACACTGTTCACTAGCTACTCCTTGACTTTCATAATCACCCAACAAAGGCCATACTGTGTATGACAACCAATCCAGATTCCCCCAAGCACTTTGTGTTGACACCTTTTCTTCAAGCAAAACCCGAACATTCTAGCATCACCTGGCAATATTTTTTTTGGAGAATATTCAGAAGAGAGTGAGGAGAGACAGCAAGGAGAGACAGCCATGGTAGACAGCAAGGAGAGACAGCCAGGAAAGAGCAAGGAGAGACAGCCAGGCGAGAGCGAGGAGAGACAGCCAGGGTAGAGAGCAAGGAGAGACAGCCAGGAAAGAGCAAGGAGAGAAAGCCAAGGGAGAGAGCAAGGAGAGACAGCCAGGGTAGAGAGCAAGGAGAGACAGGTGGGGGAGAGATAGGAGAGACAGCCAGGAAAGAGCAAGGAGAGAAAGCCAAGGGAGAGAGCGAGGAGAGACAGCCAAGGGAGAGAGCAAGGAGAGACAGCCAAGGGAGAGAGCAAGGAGAGACAGCAAGGGTAGAGAGCAAGGAGAGACAGGTGGGGGAGAGATAGGAGAGACAGCCAGGAAAGAGCAAGGAGACATAGCCAAGGGAGAGAGCGAGGATAGACAGCCAGGGTACAGAGCAAGGAGAGACAGGTGGAGGAGAGATAGGAGAGACAGCCAGGAAAGAGCAAGGAGAGACAGCCAGGAGGATGAGCATTAAGAGAGAGATATAGAGAGAGGACAGTCAGCCAAAGGAGAGAGAAAAATAGCAAGCAACACGTCTGCCTGAAGAACCCCTGCATCCTTCTAGACTTACTTATCAGCACCCTGTATTTCAGACACCTCCTTGCTCCCCAAGTCCCAGCATCCCTCTGTGTCCTGTACCTCACCTATGCACTTAAGTTGGAACACCAGGACCCTGTGGTTGCCCCTGTCCTCCTGACATCTTGTGTCCAGGTTTCAACTGCCCTGAAAACAGGACACAGCACCTAAGGTACCCACAACCCGGATTTGTCTGGGTAAATGCCGGACAGGCGGCGACCCTACCAAGAACATGGCAGCTCCACTGGGTCTTGGGGTTCATGTCTATGGACATTGCTTTCCTGCATTTGATGTAATGCATGTCAAACGCAGGTTAGCTAAAGTCTATTGACTTTCACTGAGGAGTACACACAGGAGTTCAGAGGCTGTGTGGAAAGGGGACATGTGGTCTTTAAAGTCTATGAATGTACTCTATTTTGTATGATAAAGCGTATCACTGGCCAAACCTGCAGGTAGATGGTTCTTCTTTTGCAGCCTATAGGAAGAGGACCAGATTTCAACCAGAATTCTATTATATATTTCTGTGTTCAATGTGAATATTCCGTTCCAGTTACACATAATATCCAATACAACTTTACACTGACAATGTTTGAAGGCAATTTCCATCCCGATTAGAGATCTCTAATGGTTTGGGCCAATTGATCCAATCCCTACTGTACACTCATCATAGAGCTGCACACACCATAGTACGGTGGCGTCTCATGGTGTGACTTGTTTGGTGTCACATAGTTAGTCAGGTTGAAAAAAGTCCATCGAGTTCAACCTATAGCAACTGTCATCCCCCAACCTTCACCTACTTATCACATCTTTGTCATGCTGCTTCGAGGAAAGCTACTTTTATCTCATTGGATTAAAATACCTTCTTCACAATAGCTCCGTCTATAAAAACACATTGTGAAATGTGATGGGGAAGACTTCCTCTTTCACAATGTCTTTGTCTGCGGCAGATCAATCTCCGTTACCTCTCCGATATTTTCTTTTCCTCTAGAAAACACACACAGTCCCTCTAGGCCAGGGGCAGGGAACCTCCAACCCTCAGCTGTGGTGAAACGACAGATCCCATGAGGCATTGCAAAATTCTCACAGGCCACAGGTATGACTCCAGGAGACAGGTGCATCATGGGATTTGTAGTCTCACCACAGCTGGAGGGCCGGAGGTTCCCCACCCCTGCCCTAGGCAGAAGGAAAATGACCCGTCTTGGGTTGAGCGATCTGAATTCAGTTTCTTTTGCTCTACGAAGATGAAAAATGACCCATCTTGGGCTGAGCTATTGGAAGTCAGTGCCCAGTGTGGGGCACTGGCTGGACAGTCTATATGTCTCACCCAGGTTTCTCAGGTTGCAGGGTTTGTGCCTGATAGGGAGGAAACACAATCTTTGCTATTTAGGACCCTGTTCTGGGTCCTAAAGTCCGGGGCCTTGAGGAGCTTTGAGTGGGATAAAGCCTCCATTCTTGGTCCCCATGGTACCTGGTATCCATACCGTAGGGTTGCCACCTTTTCTTCAAGTGAAACCCGAACACTTTAGCGACGCACTGACATGTTTTTGGGAGAATGGGTTGCGGCTTATTCATATGTAAATATCACAGTTGAGACTATTTTCCATGGGGGGCCAGTAGCCCCTATCTTAATTTTGGTTGCCCCCGTCTGCATGACATCTTGGGGCCGGGTTTCTGCTGCCATGAAACCCAAACACAGCATTCGAAACCCAGACTGTCCGTGTGAATCCTGGACAGGTGGCAACCCTACCGTACCGCATTATTAGTCTCAGCTACCCACAGACCTTTCTGTATGTGAGCTGATTGATGCTCAGGGATCTCTACCCCTCTGCTGGTTGAAAAGGTTGAGAGCTGACAGAACACTAACAGGTCTATTCACAGAAGGATGAAGAGTTTGGAGAAGGCCGGGGAAGTGAACAATCTAGTCAAAAATAGGCGATTTGGAAACATTCTCCAATTCAGCTCACTTTCCAGTTCAGCAATGTTGTCCTAGATTGTTCCCTTCTCCAAACCCTTCACCCATTTGTGAATAACCCTGTAAAAGGGAATATACCACTTTGTCTTTCTTTAGGGGAACCCATTAGGGAAGGGGCGTCCCGAGGCTGGGTGACACCCGGAGCGATTACCAGGTGTCACCCCGCCGAGACGTCATCACGCGCGCGCGGCGATCTTCTGAGAGAGGAGGGGACAGCAACCCGGCGGGATAAGGTATGCCGCCGGTCCCCTCCTCTCTCCTGATACCGTCGGGCGTTTGGTCCATGACCGAGTGCCCGACTTTTTAGAGGGGGGGTGACACCAAAATTACTGTCAGTTATTTTGGTGTCACCCCTCCAATGGTGACACCCGGGTGGGGGCCGCACCCCACTTGTGACGACACTGCATTAGGGTGCACCCTGTTAGTCAGGACCTCACATAAGGTCAGTTAGGGGCTCCGATGCGCAGATGTTTTGTTTGTTTTATGTTATTGATTTGCTGTACAAACCCTCCTGCACTGAACTGTGTTCATTACCATTGTCTGAATCAAAGTGCAGGAAAAACCTGCTCGGACTGTTCCTGGGTGCCCTGGACTCATGCATGGATTATCACTGCCAAAACAAAATGATACAGCTTCAGGGCGAGAATTTGAGTTTGATTCTTAAACTGACTGTATGGAAATTGGGAAAAAGGAAAATGCCGAGATGTGACTGGCTCAGAGTCTTCTGTACAACACTGTAGAATATGTCAGAGCTATATTAATGTATAACGGGCACCGAAGATGTGCAGACCCAGGAACTCAGCACAGGGATGGTGGGAACTCCTCATAATGAGCACAGCGGGTGTACAGACCAAAGATCTCAGCATAGGCATGGTGGGGACCTCTCCATATGGGCACAGCGGGTGTACAGGTCAGGGAACTCAGCACAGGGATGGTGGGAACTCCTCATAATGAGCACAGCGGGTGTACAGACCCGGGAACTCAGCACAGGGATGGTGGGAACTCCTCATAATGGGCACAGCGGGTGTACAGACCAAAGAACTCAGCATAGGCATGGTGGGGACCTCTCCATATGGGCACAGTAGGTGTACAGGTCAGGGAACTCAGCACAGGGATGGTGGAGCCCCTCATAATGGGCACAGCGGGTGTACAGACCCGGGAACTCAGCACAGGGATGGTGGAGCCCCTCATAATGGGCACAGCGGGTGTACAGGTCAGGGAACTCAGCACTGGGATGGTGGAATTCCCTTATAATGGGCACGGCAGGTGTATAGACCCAGGGACTCTGCACAGGGATGGTGGAAACCCCTCATAATGGGCATGGCAGGTGTACAGCAGACCCAGCAACATAGCACAGGGATGGTGGAAACCCCTCATTATAGGCACAAGAGGTGTACAGACCCAGGAACTCGGCACAGGGATGATGCAAACCCCTCAAAATGGGCACAGTGGCGTGTAGACCCAAAAAAACTCGGCATAGGGATAGTGGGAACCCCTCATGGGCCCAGCAGGTCGGCAGACACAGACACTCAGTATACGGATGGTGGGAACCCCTCATAATGGGCACAGCAGGTCTGCAGACACAGACACTCAGTATACGGATGGTGGGAACCCCTCATAATGGGCACAGCAGGTCTGCAGACACAGACACTCAGTATACGGATGGTGGGAACCCCTCATAATGGGCACAGCAGGTCTGTAGACCCAGACATGTCCATTCTGAGTGAACCAATACCTACATTACTAGTTCATAGCAGATCCCACAGCAGATCAGTCTGGAATTAACAACCCTTCATTCAGAGATGGACACACAGACAGATGGGAGCTCTACCTGATCTCTTAAATGTACAAGGGTTAGTATCACCAGAAGTTTGAAAAAGACAATCACTGCTATATACACAATTATTTATGTGCAACAGAAAAGAATCATCACTTACCTGCCAGTAGTAGAAACCCAATGAAGTATTTAGTGTCCTCCATGGTTCTCCTCCGCTCGGCTCCTTTTCCTCAGCGATAGTCCTTCTACTGGGAATAGTCTTTCACCTGTCCCTGGGTGGACACGGCTTGTGCTCCGTCTCGCATACTATTGGCCAGGTATATCACTGGAAGACCGCTCTACAGCTCCATCGAAGAATGTGGACGGACCAGTTCTAAGGGAAGCTTTTGTATTCTATTACGAACTATAGGCAAACATTTCTATCGATGGACAATCACGCGGCCACGGAAGGTGATGGCGTCAGCCAGAAAACAGCTACAATGATTGAACGTTGACTTTTTTTGTGTTTTTCTTAAGAAAGTGTGTCGAGTCTCCGTCCTGACTCACCAGCGTTATCATTCCTGGGGATTGTTACTGTTGATTTTGACTCCAAGCTTCTTGTTAGGACTTGTAGCAGATATGCCGTGGGTCTGCTCAGCCGAAACACAGCAATCCATAATATGTGGTAGACATAAACAGCATACATAGGGGCGGATTTACAGCTAGGTGCATCCGATTTGTGCCTTTAGGCGTCAGCACAAAAAAAGAGGCGCATTTTCCTTGAATTGACCGTACATTTGTTCCCACCATGGCAAAAAAACAAACCAAGCAAGCATTTTGAGATGTTTTCCACAAATGTTAACGATGATCATTCTTATGTGTTTTATTACATCTTGTGAGCACAATTAGGCCTGGTTCACACCTGGGCGTTTTACAGCGCTTCCCTACGCTCTGTAAAACGCTCAACATGTGAAAACCAATGATTGCCTATGGGCATGGTTCCCACCTGGGCGTTTTACAGCGCATAGGAACGCGCTGCAAAACGCCCTACGTCCAAAGAAGTACAGGAGCTTCTTTAGGGCGTATTTGCCGCTCGTATCCATTGGGATACAGCCAGGTAGCCCTCGGAAACGTGCGTTTGTCGCACGTTTTTTTTAAAGGAGAACTATGAGGCGAGTCCTTTTTCACTCACCTCATAGTTGTAGCCGACCTGTGACTATGAGACTGTCACAGGTCGGCTCAGTAGATCGGGAGGTGAGAGAACACATACCGGCGCTCTCGATCCTGTCACGGCTCTCTGCCGTGACAGGGGAGGGGCTGGATTCCCCCCTCCCCGCTCCGATCCGCCAGCGCTGACTGGCGGAACGGACGGGGGAGGGGGCGG
>NW_017308470.1:91917-95732 GCF_000935625.1 Nanorana parkeri | reverse complement strand
GGGAACTCAGCACAGGGATGGTGGAGCCCCTCATAATGGGCACAGCGGGTGTACAGGTCAGGGAACTCAGCACAGGGATGGTGGAGCCCCTCATAATGGGCACAGCGGGTGTACAGGTCAGGGAACTCAGCACAGGGATGGTGGAGCCCCTCATAATGGGCACAGCGGGTGTACAGGTCAGGGAACTCAGCACTGGGATGGTGGAATTCCCTTATAATGGGCACGGCAGGTGTATAGACCCAGGGACTCTGCACAGGGATGGTGGAAACCCCTCATAATGGGCATGGCAGGTGTACAGCAGACCCAGCAACATAGCACAGGGATGGTGGAAACCCCTCATTATAGGCACAAGAGGTGTACAGACCCAGGAACTCGGCACAGGGATGATGCAAACCCCTCAAAATGGGCACAGTGGCGTGTAGACCCAAAAAAACTCGGCATAGGGATAGTGGGAACCCCTCATGGGCACAGCAGGTCTGCAGACACAGACACTCAGTATACGGATGGTGGGAACCCCTCATAATGGGCACAGCAGGTCTGCAGACACAGACACTCAGTATACGGATGGTGGGAACCCCTCATAATGGGCACAGCAGGTCTGCAGACACAGACACTCAGTATACGGATGGTGGGAACCCCTCATAATGGGCACAGCAGGTCTGTAGACCCAGACATGTCCATTCTGAGTGAACCAATACCTACATTACTAGTTCATAGCAGATCCCACAGCAGATCAGTCTGGAATTAACAACCCTTCATTCAGAGATGGACACACAGACAGATGGGAGCTCTACCTGATCTCTTAAATGTACAAGGGTTAGTATCACCAGAAGTTTGAAAAAGACAATCACTGCTATATACACAATTATTTATGTGCAACAGAAAAGAATCATCACTTACCTGCCAGTAGTAGAAACCCAATGAAGTATTTAGTGTCCTCCATGGTTCTCCTCCGCTCGGCTCCTTTTCCTCAGCGATAGTCCTTCTACTGGGAATAGTCTTTCACCTGTCCCTGGGTGGACACGGCTTGTGCTCCGTCTCGCATACTATTGGCCAGGTATATCACTGGAAGACCGCTCTACAGCTCCATCGAAGAATGTGGACGGACCAGTTCTAAGGGAAGCTTTTGTATTCTATTACGAACTATAGGCAAACATTTCTATCGATGGACAATCACGCGGCCACGGAAGGTGATGGCGTCAGCCAGAAAACAGCTACAATGATTGAACGTTGACTTTTTTTGTGTTTTTCTTAAGAAAGTGTGTCGAGTCTCCGTCCTGACTCACCAGCGTTATCATTCCTGGGGATTGTTACTGTTGATTTTGACTCCAAGCTTCTTGTTAGGACTTGTAGCAGATATGCCGTGGGTCTGCTCAGCCGAAACACAGCAATCCATAATATGTGGTAGACATAAACAGCATACATAGGGGCGGATTTACAGCTAGGTGCATCCGATTTGTGCCTTTAGGCGTCAGCACAAAAAAAGAGGCGCATTTTCCTTGAATTGACCGTACATTTGTTCCCACCATGGCAAAAAAACAAACCAAGCAAGCATTTTGAGATGTTTTCCACAAATGTTAACGATGATCATTCTTATGTGTTTTATTACATCTTGTGAGCACAATTAGGCCTGGTTCACACCTGGGCGTTTTACAGCGCTTCCCTACGCTCTGTAAAACGCTCAACATGTGAAAACCAATGATTGCCTATGGGCATGGTTCCCACCTGGGCGTTTTACAGCGCATAGGAACGCGCTGCAAAACGCCCTACGTCCAAAGAAGTACAGGAGCTTCTTTAGGGCGTATTTGCCGCTCGTATCCATTGGGATACAGCCAGGTAGCCCTCGGAAACGTGCGTTTGTCGCACGTTTTTTTTAAAGGAGAACTATGAGGCGAGTCCTTTTTCACTCACCTCATAGTTGTAGCCGACCTGTGACTATGAGACTGTCACAGGTCGGCTCAGTAGATCGGGAGGTGAGAGAACACATACCGGCGCTCTCGATCCTGTCACGGCTCTCTGCCGTGACAGGGGAGGGGCTGGATTCCCCCCTCCCCGCTCCGATCCGCCAGCGCTGACTGGCGGAACGGACGGGGGAGGGGGCGGCAACAGCTGGCTCTGCCTCTAGATAGGCAGAGCCAGCTGTCACTCACGCAGATGGGCGGATCTCGACATCGATGTCGGGATCCGCTCCGGCTGAGGTGTCTCAGTACACTGAGAGCTGTAGCTCGCGGTATACTGAGCTTAGGGTGACGGGAGGACGCTAGTTTGTGTCTTCCCGTTACCCTAAGGAGAACTATGGGGAAAAGCCCTGACCTCATAGTTCTCCTTTAACCGCGAATCGCGGTAAAAGCGTGCGGCTCGAAACGTGCGACAAACGCGCACAGTCGATACGCCTAGGTGTGAACCCAGCCTTAGGGTTCATCACTGGCACGACTGTGCTCAAACCACCATCCTGGAACATTGTAAATGCCTTCCTGATCAACTGCCAATCAGCAGCAGCTGGAGAACACAGAGAGAGGAGGAATGGAATGGGTCATATGATCTCTTAAAGGTTCATGTTTCAGCATGCTGAAGCTTCCATTCGGAATGGTCTGTCACCACCTGCCTTTAGGCTGGGCACACACCTTACAACCATCGCAAGACTTCTGTCTTGCGATGGTTGTAAGGTACTTAAAAAAACGTACGATCTGCCCATCTTGCATAGGCAGATCGTACTTGCGATGATCGCAAGCCACGCCCCCTGAGGGGCGGGCTTCCGATGACCGCAATGCCGAACGGGCAGTGTGCGCTTGCGCACACCGGCCCGTGCGGCTGTTATCGTACGTACATGTCACAAACCCGCCGAACATC
This sequence comes from Nanorana parkeri, assembly GCF_000935625.1. NCBI lineage: Eukaryota > Metazoa > Chordata > Amphibia > Anura > Dicroglossidae > Nanorana > Nanorana parkeri. The sequence goes on along the minus strand of NW_017308470.1, from coordinate 92,882 downwards.
GTACGACGCTCGGCGGGTTTTCAAACATGTCGGTAAGTTTAAAGTCGTGCGACCTTACAGTAGTAGAGGTCGCATGGCTTCCACACACCTTACGATCATCGTACGATCGCGGGATTTCCCGCGATTATCGTACGATAATCGTAAGGTGTGTGGGGACCCTTAGGGCCAGTTCACACCATATGCAGTTGTGCTGCAGTCAAAATACATCACAGTGCTTTCCTATGGGCTTTCTCGTGCTGTATTCACACCATTGCACTCCGTTCAGAAAAAGTACTGCTTGTCCTATTTTAGCTGCATCTAACTGCATGGGAACGCATCAAAGTGCATGCAAACGCATCAAAACACATCGGAACGCATACAAAAACAAAAAAACTGAATGAATTGTGGCATCTAGGGGAAAAAAACGCATCTCAACGCATCAAAAACGCTTCAAAACAGACGCACGCAGTTGTGATGCAGTTTCTGGTGTGAACTAACCCTTAGGGCCAGTTCACACCATATGCAGTTGTGATGCAGTCTGTTTATTTGACTGCTGCAGCCAAAATACATCCCAATGCTTTCCTATGGGCTTTCTTGTGCTTTATTCACACTGCAATGGTGTGAACTGGCTGTGCTGGAAGAGCTTTTAGCAGCAGCCAGCTGAAAGTTTGATCGTACTGACCCAGTCCAGGTAAGGTGTGAGAGGCGCAATGTAGAACGGAGACCAAGCCAACAACATTCAAATATTGACAGGTCGGTATCAGGCAGTAAATGAGCTTTGAATGCGTCGGCTCTCACACCGCCTACGGACTACAGAGATTATTACATTTCTGCTATGGCCCGGATAATGTGGCAATAACTTTATTGTTTACAAGTACAAAGTAATTCATCTTTCTTTCCTCCCTTCTTAAAGGAGAGCTATGAGCGGGGGGCGGGGGGGGGGGGGGGTTTTGCTTCACCTCTTAGTTGTACCGCACACGTCTCTA
>NW_017308470.1:90151-91888 GCF_000935625.1 Nanorana parkeri | reverse complement strand
GGGGAGGGGCTGGATTCCCCGCTCCGATCCGCCAGCGCTGACTGGGGGACGGGGCGGGGCGGGTACAGCTGGTTCTGCCTCTAGATAGGCAGAGCCAGCTGTCACTCACGCAGCTGGGCGGAACCAGACATAATTGTCGGGATTCGCTGCAGCTGCGGCGTCTCAGTATACCAGGAGCTGTAGCTCGCTATATACTGAGCCTAGGGTGACGGGAGGACGCTAGTTTGTGTCCTCCCATTACCCTAAGGAGAACCATGGGGAAAAGCCTTAACCCCATAGTTCTCCTTTAAACAAAAAAGTAACAAAACTACAAAAATTTACCTTTCTGTTTTGATCGGTGCCAGTACACACACACACACACACACACACACACACACACACACACACACACACACACACATATATATATATATAGTGGCAGTGCGTCGCCAGAGGTGCTGAGCGGTTCCAGGAGGCAAGTTCTTGTACTGGGAAAGAGCTGACTTTGGATTTCTGGATTAGGCACGGGATCCTGGAACTGGGAGATTTCTAAGAGAATTTGGAGGGATGAAATCTCCATTTCTGGGTCCATTGTTTATTAGGGGCCAGCACCTAATTGCACACCTGTGCACAGCCCTTATGGGAAGGGTGCTGGCTAATGCTGGGCACACACTTTACAATTTTTTAACATAAAACAATACTGTAATGTGCGCCTTACTGTAATCCATGGTTGTTTCCCTTCTCTTTGCTGCTCTTCCTTTTAAATCCTCATGTCTTCTCATGCTTGGGGAGAACTTCCCTTTGCAGCAGACTGCCTTATCTCTGGAATAGATACACGGTGTCTGTGTATACGTTTGTATAGGCTTGTAACCTGAGCCAGCACTACAGGAAGAGACCCTGAGCTGCAAAGGGAAGTTCTACCCAAGCATGAGAAGACATGAGGATTTAAAAGGAAGAGCAGCAAAGAGAAGGGAAACAACCATGGATTACAGTAAGGCGCACATTACAGTATTGGTTTATGTTAAAAAATCTGAGGATTTAATGTCACTTTAAGGTTCTGGGCTTCACCTGGGAGACAGGAAAACTCCACCCAGGAGTCTGAGTGGAGTCCAATGCAGCAGGGTGCTGGGGGTTTGGAAAAAGCAAGTGTGCAGGTTAGCACAAGACCGAGACTGTCTGGAGGAACAGACAGCGGCTTGAGGCTGGAGCAGCGGTGCTGTGAATGCAAAGCCAGGAGGCTGAATGTATTCCTGGGCAAGAGAACCCCTTGTTTTGTGTAACTTTCATTCAATAGATGTGGGCAAGGACGCCTTAAATGAAGATTTCAGCGAGTGGATGGGTCCTTAATGCGCAGCTGTTTGGAGCGAAGTCTCACAATATATATAGAGATATATATATATCTCTCTATATATATCTGTATATATCTATATTTTCTGCTGTCATTTGTCCTTTTACAAAACATTGCAAAGTTATTTACAAATGAAATAAAGTATTTTTGCTTTTCAAATGTTGTGCTTTTTGTTTTGCAACAATTAAAGGAGAACTATGGGGTCAGTGTTTTTCCCCATAGTTCTCCTTAGGGTAACGGGAGGACACAAACTAGCGCCCTCCCGTCACCCTAGGCTCAGTATATAGGGAGCTACAGCTGGCAGTATACTGAGACGCCGCAGCCGGAGCGGATCCCGACATCGATGTCGAGATCCGCCCGGCTGCGTGAGTGACAGCTGGCTCTGCCTATCTAGAGGCAGAGCCAGCTGT
>NW_017308470.1:74951-90126 GCF_000935625.1 Nanorana parkeri | reverse complement strand
TAGGGAAAAACACCAGAAAAATAAAAGTAGAAAGAAGGAGTTAATTTAGGCTAATAAGAGTAAACTAAAAGGTCAATAAGGCGATAAATAGAAGCAATTTTTGTATAACTGCTCGGGTTGCATTCAGTGATTTCATGTGTATTCTCCCCCAAATGTATAAGTATGAACTACATTATATTCTGTACGTCAACCCCATCAGAATGATATAAAATCAGTGTGTGGACACACTGATGAGCGCCCAGTACGGGGTTCCATTTCAGAGAAAGTAGCAGAACAGCCATTCACTGTAATTATTATTATTATACGGGATTTATAGAGCGCCAATAGTGTGCGCAGCGCTTTACAATATAAGGAAGACATTACAATCACAATAGACATCAAGACAAGACAAGACGGTAAGGAGGGCCCCGCCCCTGAGAGCTTACAATCTAAAAGGGATGACCTGGTGCCAACTGAAGTGATAGAAGAGAGCCCATATAACATGTCAGTGCTGGTCACATATCAGTGCTGCTATCTGTTGGCATTACAATGTTCCGCTGTAAAAAAAACCCAGAAAGGGCACCTCCCTGAAATGAGACGGGAACCTCCCTGAAATAAGGTTTTGCAGGTTGGGATGTCTGTATTCAATGCTCGCAGATGGTGAAGGGCAAACATAGTTAGTTGTCCATGTAGGAGCAGAGTATGGGATCCACTCATTGGTGTGGAGTTGTAGAATGTTCCCTCGCCAGGACTCTCTTCCCCACCACCGTTTCCATCAAGCTCTGCCCTTGGTGCCGAAAGATGAGCAGTCACTTCATACATTTTGAGTGCTTGATCTGTCACCCCCGGGGCTGCAGCTTGGAGATAACTAGACTTCGCCGTAAAAAAATTTGTTCCGTTTCGTTTCGGAATATCCGTTATTTCGGATTTCGTAATTCGTGTCCGAAACTCAATTCGGATTCGTACGAAATACGGATTTTCGTTAGTTTCGGCACATTTTCGTAACTGTACGAACATTCGTTATGATGAAGTTAAAAAGCAAAAATACCTTTGTTAATATTAGAGTCGATGTGGTAGTTGTTTTTTTATCCGAAATACGAATTCCGTTAACGGATTCCGTGTCCGAATTTCGGATTTCGGATTTTAAAAAAAATACCATCAACTCCAATATAAATGTACTTTGCTTTTTAACTTCAATATAACGAATGTTCGTAACGGAACGAAAATACGTCTACGGAATTTCGTATTTCCTGCCTGTGTATTGTAATGCATCAGCAGCAGCGGATCCGTATTTCGTATTAAAAAAAAATCTTGTCATGTTGTTCAACCTCATTTACAGGGGTAATATTAGTTCCCGTTTCAAAGAAATTTGGATCCGAAATTCGTTAACGGAATTTCGTATTTGGGATATAATTTGGAAACTGCAATTCAGATTTTGGATGCTTCCGAATCTACGAATTTCAGGAAAATTCGTACGAATTTCCATTCGTAACGAAACGAATCGCACATGTCTAGAGATAACTCAGATTCTGATTGGGTGTTTGTAATATGGTCTCCGTCATAATGGATAAACAATGATCAGAGTCATCTCATGCGAGTGCTCTGTGTATAGTCAGCTTCAGATCACAGATCAGATTCCATACTCATCACCTTAGATATAACAATTGTCCTCCAATGTCAGTGCAGCTTTCCATGAACGGAGGTCAGAAAACCTGTCTAGGCAGTTTTACAATTCTTTCCAGTATCGATGGCTCTGGGCCAGAGATCATTACACCATTCGGTGGATGAAAACAATACAAGTGTCTGGAAACTCTTTTGTCATTGGCTCAGGCGGCCACCACATCGATGCGGCTGATGATAAAAATAGATGAACCGTGTTTGCATTTTTGTGATGTCACGCTTCTTCTTGTTTGCTCTGTTCAGGAAGCTCTTCAGTTCTTTGTATGCTGTTCGGATTTGCTGAGTCATAGGTGTTTACTGAAGAAAATGTTCTCTAAGTTTTCCTGGTGATCATCACCTAACAGGCCTTCTAAGCTTAAAGAGGACCAGTCATGACTGTGCTAATAGACCAGAGTATTTAAATTTAAAGAGAACCTATGCTCATCGGATGCAGTGTAGTCCTTGTTACCTCCCACAGCTAGGGTTGCCACCTTTTTCTTCCAGCGAAACCCTGAACACTCTAGCGACGCACGGAAATGGTTTGGGGAAAATGAGTCATGGCGTATTCATATGTACATAGAGTCACCCATTCATATGTAAATATCACAGTCAAGACTATTTTCAGTGTGGGGCCAGTGGCCCCTATCTTATTTTTGGTTGCCCCCTGTCTGCCTGACATCATGTGTCCAGGTATGAGCTGCCATCAAACTCGGACACAGCATTCAAAATCCGGACTGTCCGGGTGAATCCCTACAGCACCCCCTCGAGCCCCTGAATGTTGGGTGATAACCAAAAGTGTCAACTTCACACTAGTTGGTGCTTGGCCACAATCTCCCACAGCTCTTGATTGGTCAATAAGGCAGTCAGCTGTCATTTGTAAATATATATTGGGGAACCCTTGTTGGGGAGCACAGAGGTGAGACGTTTCCTGAGGGAACCCTTGTTGGGGAGCAAAGAGGTGAGACGTTTCCTGAGGGAACCCTTGTTAGGGAGCACAGAGGTGAGACATTTCCTGGGGGAACCCTTGTTGGGGGAGCAAAGAGTTGAGACGTTTCCTGGGGGAACCCTTGTTGGGGAGCACAGAGGTGAGACGTTTCTTGGGGGAACCCTTGTTAGGGAGCACAGAGGTGAGACATTTCCTGGGGGAACCCTTGTTGGGGAGCACAGAGGGGAGACGTTTCCTGGGGGAACCCTTGTTGGGGAGCACAGAGGGGAGACGTTTCCTGGGGGAACCCTTGTTGGTGAGCACAGAGGGGAGATGTTTCTTGGGGGAACCCTTGTTGGGGAGCACAGAGGGGAGACGTTTCCTGGGGGAACCCTTGTTGGTGAGCACAGAGGGGAGATGTTTCTTGGGGTTGGTTGCCAGGTTTGCACACATCTCAGGAGGGATTTTTGTCCCTTTACAGATCTTCTCTAAATCCTTCAGGTTTCTTGGCTGTCGCTCGGCAACTCGAAGTTTCAGCTCCTCCCATAAATGTTCTATAGGATGAAGGTCTGGAGACTGGCTAGGCCACTCCATGACCTTAATGTGCTTCTTCTGGAGCCACTGCTTTGTTGCCTTGGCGGTATGTTTTGGGTCATTGTCATGCTGAGAGACCCGTCCACCACCCATCTTCAGTGTTCTGACTGAGGGAAGGAGGTTCTCATCCAAGATTTTACAGTACATGGCCCCGTATTTTCCACATTGATAGAGATAGATAGATAGATAATAGATAGATAGATAATGTTTGGTCAATTTCACAGCTATATCAATATCAAAATCGGTGGGCAGTTATGAATAATGCCTACAATATGTAATTTCCTCCTGAAGAGGACAATGCCAGATCCTGAGTAACGGGTGTACTTACACAAAGGCACATTTTCCTTGTGTTTATATTCAAGTATATTAGCTTTTATCTGTAGACACTGTTTGAATGAAGACCTACAGGGCTTTTCACAAGAGGGTGAAGGGTTTGGAGAAGTGAACAATCTAGGACAACATCGCTGAAATGGAATGTGATCTGAATTGGAGAAGTTTTCCAAATCACCTATTTTGGTCCCTAGATTGTTCACTTCTCTGGCCTTCTCCAAACTCTTCACCCTTCTGTGAATAACCCTGATAATGTTTTCCTGGAACAATATGTTGAAGAGGACAACAATTTTAATGGGGTGTACCTACATGACTATATTTACCTTTCCATTATGTTCCAACCTCCCTTTATGTTCTTGGCATAACAGCCCGAGTGTTTGGTCACAAGATCTGTACTCAAAAGTCTGAAAGCGGATTTATCCTTCAGAAGAGATAACATGACCATGGCAACAGCATTGAGGAACCTGAAGTTTCATGTTCCCCAGGAGAGGTAGATGGATCAGCCCTCATGTTGCTCTTTCTTACCCCTCCCAGCACCTTCATATACATTTTTGCTGTCTAGGTCCGGGTTTATTGAAATGAGGAAAAGAATGTTGCATTTCAATGTCTGCCTCCAGCTTCTTTCATTCACTGGACAATTACGCAATCTCTGGTTCAGGTAGAAGGTTATCTCCATGGAATGTTCTAGTTCACAGTGGGAAACATTGATTCCTCACCTGTACTCTGTGGGGTGGTGATAATGTCTCCTCCACACTCTCCGCTGGGCTCCGGTATGTTTGTCAAATTGACGAACGCCAGCTCTGGCACTTCTTCCTCCATCCATAACTGGTAAGCTGTCACCAAGGTGTACACCCCGGGGCGATACGGTAGGGCGCAGTCCTCACCCCAGCTCACAATGCCAACCTGGTACCAGACACTATGAATATTACACACCAGGGGCCCGCCGGAGTCTCCCTGGAATTTAAGTGATTATAGCCAATCAGACCAAAAAGTCAAGTCAAATTAAAGCATAACCAGAGCAAACATTGGGGGCAGCTGTGCAAGAAGAGCTACTGCAGACAGGGCCAGAAGACATACCGTAGGGTCTGATTTATAAATGTTTCGCCCAATGTGTAGCTGGGTGAATGCCACGCACATGGCATTACTGCCACTAGATGGGGCCAAGAAGCATAGGAAGGTCCTAGGCTCCTCAGTGCCATCTAGTGGCACTAGTGCTGTGCAAGCAGTATGTAGCTGGGTGGAAGGTTTATAAATCATCCCCATAGTGTGGATAGTGGTGTAAGACCTGTGCGAGAGGCTCCTTCAAACGGTGTGAAGAGCTGTTGCGTATGAGTACAACAAGTGTGTAACAATGAGGACATGGCTGAGAGAACAATGTCTGCAGTGGTTACATAGCTAGTAAAGAGGGAGCTTCACCACAGAGGCGTGGAGAGTGTGAAGCAATACGGCCACAGGTAATAGCGTGCAGTGGGGACAATAAGATTGCACAGGGGTTTGGAGTGTATGTGGCGATGTGCACACCGCCCGATGAAACATTGTTTTGGGGACTTGTCAGACTCAGCACTACCGTGCAAAAAAACTCAAGAAGCCGGATCTGAGAGGTGTACTTTCCTGCTATGCTCAGTGCTGGTGGACTTCAGCAGCAAAAGCAGATGTTATGATTTCACATGTTATACCACACGTGAAGAAGAACTGAGAGTCACATGTGCTGTGAGAAGATGGTCAGGGCTAAGACTCAAATATGCTGAGAATCACATGCACTGTGAAGAGTTGGCTGAGGCTGAAACATACAGTATAGTATGTGTGCTGTGAAGTGTTGTCAGGGATGAGACTTGCATCTGCTGTGAAGAGCTGGTCAGGGCTGAGACTCACATATGCTGTAAAGAGTTGGTTATGGGTAAGACTCTCGGGTGCTATGAAGAGTTGGCGAGGGCTGAGGATCACATGTACTGTGAAGAGTTGGTCAGGGCTGAGGATCACATATACTATGAACAGTTGGTCAGGGCTGAGGATCACATGTACTGTGAAGAGTTGGTCAGGGCTGAGGATCACATATACTATGAACAGTTGGTCAGGGCTGAGGATCACATGTACTGTGAAGAGTTGGTCAGGGCTGAGGATCACATATACTATGAACAGTTGGTCAGGGCTGAGGATCACATGTACTGTGAAGAGTTGGTGAAGGATGAGACTTGCATCTGCTGTGAAGAGCTGGTCAGGGCTGGGACTCACACATGCTGTAAAGAGTTGGTTATGAGTAAGACTCTCAGGTGCTATGAAGAGTTGGTGAAGGCTGAGGATCACATATACAGTACTGTGGACAGTTGGTCAGGGCTGAGACACACATGTGCTGTAAAGAGTAGTCAGGGATACGATTGGCATGTGCTGTAAGCAACTGATCAGAGCAAAACAATTTCCCTTAAATGATGCGGAAAACAGTCCAAAATCTCAAGTGTTTTGACCCACCTGGCAGGAATCTTTCTTCCCCTGGGGGTACCCAGAGCAGATGTTATCATCATGAATGATAACGGTGTTGGTACTTTCAGTGGATCCCACATGGTACATCTGATCACAGGTCACGTGGTCAATAAGTGGCGTCATCACCTTCTGCAGAGTTCCTGGATACTGGAGGCTGACTGTGTGGAAATGAAGACTGATGGAGTCAAGATAATTCAACATTGCAATACTGTCCAAAATGTAAATCATCAATAAAGTTTACGGGGAAAAAAATCAGAATGAACCTCACAAAGTAAACTTATTTGATAGATTAAGGTTCTCCAGCAGAGCAGAGTATATCAGGAGAGGAGAGTTATAGAGGAAGGAGCAGAGTCCTCCAGCAGAGCAGAGTATTTCAGGAGAGGAGAGTTATAGAGGAAGGAGCAGAGTTCTCCAGCAGAGCAGAGTATTCCAGGAGAGTTGGATAGAGGAAGGAGCAGAGTCCTCCAGCAGAGCAGAGTATTTCAGGAGAGGAGAGTTATAGAGGAAGGAGCAGAGTTCTCCAGCAGAGCAGAGTATTCCAGGAGAGTTGGATAGAGGAAGGAGCAGAGTCCTCCAGCAGAGCAGAGTATTTCAGGAGAGGAGAGTTATAGAGGAAGGAGCAGAGTTCTCCAGCAGAGCAGAGTATTCCAGGAGAGTTGGATAGAGGAAGGAGCAGAGTCCTCCAGCAGAGCAGAGTATTTCAGGAGAGGAGAGTTATAGAGGAAGGAGCAGAGTTCTCCAGCAGAGCAGAGTATTCCAGGAGAGTTGGATAGAGGAAGGAGCAGAGTCCTCCAGCAGAGCAGAGTATTTCAGGAGAGGAGAGTTATAGAGGAAGGAGCAGAGTTCTCCAGCAGAGCAGAGTATTCCAGGAGAGTTGGATAGAGGAAGGAGCAGAGTCCTCCAGCAGAGCAGAGTATTTCAGGAGAGGAGAGTTATAGAGGAAGGAGCAGAGTTCTCCAGCAGAGCAGAGTATTCCAGGAGAGTTGGATAGAGGAAGGAGCAGAGTCCTCCAGCAGAGCAGAGTATTTCAGGAGAGGAGAGTTATAGAGGAAGGAGCAGAGTTCTCCAGCAGAGCAGAGTATTCCAGGAGAGTTGGATAGAGGAAGGAGCAGAGTCCTCCAGCAGAGCAGAGTATTTCAGGAGAGGAGAGTTATAGAGGAAGGAGCAGAGTTCTCCAGCAGAGCAGAGTATTCCAGGAGAGTTGGATAGAGGAAGGAGCAGAGTCCTCCAGCAGAGCAGAGTATTTCAGGAGAGGAGAGTTATAGAGGAAGGAGCAGAGTTCTCCAGCAGAGCAGAGTATTCCAGGAGAGTTGGATAGAGGAAGGAGCAGAGTCCTCCAGCAGAGCAGAGTATTTCAGGAGAGGAGAGTTATAGAGGAAGGAGCAGAGTTCTCCAGCAGAGCAGAGTATTCCAGGAGAGTTGGATAGAGGAAGGAGCAGAGTCCTCCAGCAGAGCAGAGTATTTCAGGAGAGGAGAGTTATAGAGGAAGGAGCAGAGTTCTCCAGCAGAGCAGAGTATTCCAGGAGAGTTGGATAGAGGAAGGAGCAGAGTCCTCCAGCAGAGCAGAGTATTTCAGGAGAGGAGAGTTATAGAGGAAGGAGCAGAGTTCTCCAGCAGAGCAGAGTATTCCAGGAGAGTTGGATAGAGGAAGGAGCAGAGTCCTCCAGCAGAGCAGAGTATTTCAGGAGAGGAGAGTTATAGAGGAAGGAGCAGAGTTCTCCAGCAGAGCAGAGTATTCCAGGAGAGTTGGATAGAGGAAGGAGCAGAGTCCTCCAGCAGAGCAGAGTATTTCAGGAGAGGAGAGTTATAGAGGAAGGAGCAGAGTTCTCCAGCAGAGCAGAGTATTCCAGGAGAGTTGGATAGAGGAAGGAGCAGAGTCCTCCAGCAGAGCAGAGTATTTCAGGAGAGGAGAGTTATAGAGGAAGGAGCAGAGTTCTCCAGCAGAGCAGAGTATTCCAGGAGAGTTGGATAGAGGAAGGAGCAGAGTCCTCCAGCAGAGCAGAGTATTTCAGGAGAGGAGAGTTATAGAGGAAGGAGCAGAGTTCTCCAGCAGAGCAGAGTATTCCAGGAGAGTTGGATAGAGGAAGGAGCAGAGTCCTCCAGCAGAGCAGAGTATTTCAGGAGAGGAGAGTTATAGAGGAAGGAGCAGAGTTCTCCAGCAGAGCAGAGTATTCCAGGAGAGTTGGATAGAGGAAGGAGCAGAGTCCTCCAGCAGAGCAGAGTATTTCAGGAGAGGAGAGTTATAGAGGAAGGAGCAGAGTTCTCCAGCAGAGCAGAGTATTCCAGGAGAGTTGGATAGAGGAAGGAGCAGAGTCCTCCAGCAGAGCAGAGTATTTCAGGAGAGGAGAGTTATAGAGGAAGGAGCAGAGTTCTCCAGCAGAGCAGAGTATTCCAGGAGAGTTGGATAGAGGAAGGAGCAGAGTCCTCCAGCAGAGCAGAGTATTTCAGGAGAGGAGAGTTATAGAGGAAGGAGCAGAGTTCTCCAGCAGAGCAGAGTATTCCAGGAGAGTTGGATAGAGGAAGGAGCAGAGTCCTCCAGCAGAGCAGAGTATTTCAGGAGAGGAGAGTTATAGAGGAAGGAGCAGAGTTCTCCAGCAGAGCAGAGTATTCCAGGAGAGTTGGATAGAGGAAGGAGCAGAGTCCTCCAGCAGAGCAGAGTATTTCAGGAGAGGAGAGTTATAGAGGAAGGAGCAGAGTTCTCCAGCAGAGCAGAGTATTCCAGGAGAGTTGGATAGAGGAAGGAGCAGAGTCCTCCAGCAGAGCAGAGTATGTCATGCAAGTGGCGGAGGAATAAACGATTGGACTTTATAAAAATAGGAGATCACTTACCTCCAGAAGACGCGGCACCCCATCCGGTGACCCAGCATTCCATGCCACAGGGGAAGGAGGCAGAGGAGGTTGGCAGACAGGCCGGCATGATATAATTGGTATAACTGACAGCGCTGGTCATCTTCAGCAGGGCGATGTCCCCTGGGCCCCCCACAGACGTGTATTGGGGATGAGTTATCAATGTTTCTACATCGGACAGAAGCTCATGTGGGGATGACAATGACAGCAGCTGGTACACTCCCAGGTGAACCCCGTAGTCCTGAGGACTGTTACTCCTGGTCAGAATAGAGAAGATGTTTACTTATACATATGACAATGTCTGTAGGTGGTATTCAACTTTGATGAAAACATATGTAATAATGTGCTTGCTTTGTTTTACTGCAGCTCCCTCTGCTGCTTCTCCATCCCCCAGTCTGAGCTCCCTCTGCTGCTTCTCCATCCCCCAGTCTGAGCTCCCTCTGCTGCTTCTCCATCCCCCAGTCTGAGCTCCCTCTGCTGCTTCTCCATGCTCCAGTCTGAGCTTCCTCTGCTGCTTCTCCATCCCCCAGTCTGACCTCCTTCTGCTGCTTCTCCATCCCCCAGTCTGAGCTTCCTCAGCCGGCTCACTTTGTTGTGGGGCGGGAGGGGGCGTGACGGTGCATTGAAGTGAATGGCCCCGCAGCCACGCCCTCCAACTGCAATGCGATCGGCCACACGGGAACGTGCGTCACATCAATGCCTGCGTTTCGGTCCAGGTTTGGGTTCAATGGACCGCCACGCCCCCAAAACAAAGTGAGGCGGCCTGAATGCGACCCAGTGCGTTCGGGCCACAATCGGGGCCGGAACGCACTGAAGATGGTGTGAACTGGCCCTTAAACAGGAAGAGTTTATTTTGGGATTCTCCTTTTGTGACTTGGAAAAACCAGCAGCCCTTTGTATCAAAATGTGTTAATCAAATTTGCCAAAATTGTCTGATTGCCGTACGGCACCACAGACATACAGGAAGTAAATGGTTACACTCACCGTTCAAAGCAATGTGCGGCACTCAGCACCCACTGCGGGGATAACAGGGACCCCCCGCATATATGGGAGCCCAGGTACTGCAGACTGATCTGCCAGGGCCACTCACCATCCGTGGAGTCTGAACCCCCAACTATCCGGCTGGAAGGTCCGGGCACGCCGCAGGGTGAGAGGTTGGAGGAGGAAACTAGAAGAGAAGAACATGTGTAGCTTCCTTCTATACTACAAATTACAACAAAACACTGATATCATACAAATCCGTTAGCTGCTATTATTCTCCTTCTGATAATGGTCATTGCTTGGCAGTCATAATCAGGGGCATCTGCTGCAGGGATAGGGGGGGCGGGGTTTGGTGGTGCAAGAGTGACACCACCGCTTTGGCCAGTGTCCCACCTAGCTCCTGGCAACCAGTGACATCCCAGTGACAGTGTATGGCCCTTACACCTCTCCCCACCCAGCTCTTAGCAACCTGGGATTCCTCTAGGTGGAGAGGTGGGGGCCACAGGCACACTGGAAACATTCTGCAGCAGAGCAGCCATGATACTCTGCCTGCTGCCCCCTTCATGTCCTTAAGAGGTGCCGCCTCATTATAGGGCCCTGGTCATGAGGATCCCTTAACAACCTAGTTGACTAGGAACAATTACATAGGAAGTGAAATTGGATCCAGCTTTTCGGTGATGAGATTTTGGTGCAGCTGTGTGTGCTTGGAGTTGACATCCCCCCAGGGAGGTCAGTATAGCAGTCCAGGGTAATGCTGGGCACACACCTTACAACCATCGCAAGACTTTTGTCTTGCGATGGTTGTAAGGTAATTAAGAAAACGTACAATCTGCCTATCTTGGACAGGCAGATCTTACTTGCGATGATCGCAAGCCACGCCCCCTGAGGGGCGTGTTTCCGATGACCGCCATGCCGAACGGCCAGTGTGCGCTTGCGCACACCGGCCCTTTCCGGCTTTTATCTTACGAACATGCTACACACCCGCCGAACATCGTACGATGCTCGGCGGGTTTTCGAACATGTTCGTAAGTTAAAAGTCGTGCGACCTTACTGTAGTAGAGGTCGAACGGCTTCCACACACCTTACAATAATCGTACGATCGCGCGATTTCCCACGATTATCGTAAGGTGTGTGGGCACCCTTAGGGTGTTGTCAGGGTCAGTGAACCCAGAAACTGTGTTCAAACAAATCAATTCCCTCATTAATACTAGGAAGCTGTATGTAGGTTCCTGTCCTGGTGATCCCCCTCCACTTCATTTCCTGTCCTGGTGTCAGAGAGGACATCTCCCCAGTGGAGTCATCAACAGTATTAAATACCTGATAGGAGTTATAACCCTCCCCAAGTCAAAACTCTCAAAAAAAACAACAAACCTGGAATTGGAGTTTGTGTTTCTATAGAGTGCCTGGGATGTAATATTATTTCAAATCAAGCTTTACCTGTAAATATTCACCTATCCTGCTGCCATTACTTGTACTTCTATAGCAATGGTGGCCAACTTACAGACTGCACGGTGCCATTGGGAGCTAGGACACAGATGGCTCTGGGTTTGGCTCACTTGGATGTTCACCAAATCCAGATTTCTGGCAGAGTGAATGTGCAAGCCAATGTGTTCGGCTTACTAACAGTCATAGACTGAGAATGTGTAGGAGATGTTGGACACTGGGGTCATGCTTCAGAATACCATCACAGACCAGAATATCCCAAATTTTTTTGTGGGTCGCCCTCATTAATTAATTTCATATTGCAGAGAATAAGATTAAAAACTAGAACATTTCTTTACACATTTTAAAATGAATGTATTTAAAATAAAGAGAGTCCATCATGGCATCTGGAACGTCCCCTGTAGGTCAGCATTACAAGTTGTGTCAATCAAAGCAGTGCAACAATCTTAGTCTGGTTGAACAACAAAGTGGTGGAAGAGGTCATGCAATGCTGACCCACCCCTACAGGGACACAGGACTACAGGAGGGGCAGAGCCTGAATGGCACACAATGAGCAGGGGGATGTTCACACTCTTGCTGCTGGTCACAGCCAGCGTCCCTCCTGATTGGTGGGTGGTAGGGATGTTCAGATACCAAGTACTCTATACAGGTACAAGTACAGATACCTGTACTGGATTAGGGAAAATTCAAAAGTTAGGAGGCAGCTGTCATGTGTAAGGAGCACACGGAGCTCCCGGGATTTGTACATCTCTGTTATCATGTATGATTTTCTTTTTATAAATATAAATAAAGGGATGCACAGATACCAGTTTTACAAGTACAAGTACTGATACTCGCCCAAGTCCTCACAGATAGAAGTACTGATACTGGTCCAAGTCCTCACAGACACAAGTACTGATACTTGCCCAAGTCCTCACAGATACGAGTACTGATAAATTTTTGTTCATTGTCATGTGACAGTATTTCTAAAAAAATACAGACTAATGATTTCAGGACAGTGGTGGAGTGCCAGAGCCCGGTCCCAGCTGCAACTGCTGCCACCCTGGGAGTTCTCATGAAAATGCCAAGTATCTGCACTGGTATCTAAACTGGTATCTGGATATCCCTAGTGGGTGGCAACCATGTCTCTCTTCCACCAGCTTGCTGTTCAACTGGACTAAGATGGTTCCATCTTTTTGTTGAAAGTGCCCTGGAGTTGTCATCATAGACCAGAGACACATCATGTATGAGAGATTATGGCTATTACAGCTCCTTTGCAAACCCATGCCCCCACATTTGTGCTCTGTGCACCCCCTCTAAAATGACTTGTGTCACACTTTATATTTGCCTCAGCAAGATCTATTATAAGAGATCATAGAGGAAAAAATAAGGGATGGAGAAAGAACAGAAAACGTGAAAAACAATGGAACCTTCTGAATTCCATTGAAAAGAATAATGGACTTCTCTGGTCTGAGTGAGCTCCGAGGTAAGGAAAACATGGACTGTCGTGTGAAAAGCCTCTAAGGACGCGGGTTGGACATCGTGGGTTTATAGGGGTTGTAGATGAAAAGATGGGGTTGCAGTACAGAGTGTAGATTATAATAGCTGGTTTATATAAAAGATGTTTCAGTAACATCCAGGACGATATCAGGAAATGTTCAGAAGTGAATTTATAAAGAATAATGTTGATGCAGCATGGAGATCATTTCCATAACGCTACGACCAGACCTCATTGGCCTGACATGGCAGCTAACTGACTATGGAAGGTTCAGGTTCCCAGGATCTCAGCTTCTTTGGCAGTATGGAGATCATTTCCATAACACTACGGCCAGACCTCATTGGCCTGACATGGCAGCTTACTGACCATGGATTTTTATTTTTAAGAGCCCGTGGAACGTGCATAGAAAAACAAACTTCCCCCTGTGAACAAAAAAAAGTGAACCGTGAAATCACAGCACACAAAAACGTGCACAAGGGTGCTTGGTCCTTCAATTAAGGGACTCGAATTCCCGACCCCCTGGGGCGCAAGGCTCCTGACAGGGGTTGAGATACTATGGTCCACCTACCCGAAGGCAGACGGACCCCGATCCTTTGGGGACCTGCCGAAACAGGTCCCACATAGTACTAACCATGGATGCTGCAGGTTCCCAGGATCTCATCTTCTATCGTAGTATGGAGATCATTTCCATAACGCTACGACCAGACCTCATTGGCCTGACATGGCAGCTAACTGACCATGGATGCTGCAGGTTCCCAGGATCTCAGCTTCTATGGCAGTATGGAGATGCAGAGAAACATGAAATACAATGTATTGGCTGAGGAAGGAATTATATTGGAAATAAAAGCTTTAGAAACAAACAGAAGATATTTCACCTACCGATATTCAGCAGCAGGATGGCGGGGAGGATACGTGTTGCCATATTGAGAGTCTCCTTTGTGTCCTGATCCTCTTTTGCTCATCTCCAGAATAATAAAAAGTCTCCGTGTGAAGTAATATGAGAGCCGGGATTGAGTCTCCTCATCCCTCTGACACCTGTAACCAGCAACGAGCCGGCACCGCCCAACTCATCCATTCAATGTATGGAAGCCATGAAATATTCACAGGGCACAACTGGAGTGCCGCTTCTTCTGTCATAGACGTGTTTACATGTATGCGTGTCACTGTTCCCAGTCCCTATCACACGACTCCGGATACAACAAATGGTTACGGGGCGCTGAACTCGAGGAAAATAACAAATGAAAACTAGAAAACTGCTTTTAGATCATCACTCACGCCGCACAGTGCGGAGAATCAGCATCTATGGACCAGGAGGGCTCTGGACCTATCATCAGAGATAGATAGATATACACACACACACACATACATACATGTACTGTACACACAAAGACACACACACACACCCACACAAAGACACACACACACACCCACACAAAGACACACACCCACACAAAGACACACACACATACATACATGTACTGTATACACACACACACACACACCCACACACAAAGACACACACCCACACAAAGACACACACAAAGACACAAACATACAAATACAGACATACACACACACACACATACAAATACAGACATACACACACACACTCACACACACACACACACACACAGAGATACAGACAGACATACACACACACACACACACACACACACACACACACACAGTAATGTGTCAGTGTAACACTTCCAGGTATGTATTCCCTCTCTCAAGAGATCACAGGACTCCCCCTGACAATGCCTTCATCTGTTTTTCTCTCCAGAAGAATGAGACCATCTTTGTTCAGGCATCCTCCAGGGTCACCCAGCTGCTTCCTGGACTGAGATGCTGACTTAGAGATGATACAATCATGTAAATTCTGGTGCCAATACATGAATGTCTGACACAGATCAGACCCTGCTGCAGCCTCTCACTTTATGACTTGCTACAAAGTTACAATGTACAGCCTGATCACTGGGGGAGGGGAGACTGAGGAAATGCTTTCTCCTAACTGCAGCCGACTGGGGGAGGGGAGACTAAGGAAACAGTGGCATAGTGTGGGTTGTCAGCACCCGGGGGCAAGGCAAGTATTGCACCCCCTACCCTGTGGACGTCTCACTCTATAGAGTATCTCTCTATCCCACCCCCCCACCTCTCTGATCAGTTCCCCCTCTCCCATTCTCCACCTCATCTCTGATCAGTACCCCCCTCTACCACCCCATCTAAAATCAGTACCCCTCTCTACCATCCTCCTACCTTTGATCAGTACTCCCCTCAACCTCCCCTCTAACCACCCTTCTCCCATGCCCCTTAATGCCTGTCTCCCTACCATCCCTCTCCAGGGTCGCCTCCTCAGGGGGTTGAATGCACCTCTTCTCCCAGTTAATGGAGGAGCTAGAAGGGACAGAGGAGGGCCAGGCAGCTGATAGTCTGGAAGAGCTTATCAGGCCGGGGGGGGGGGG